>NC_050444.1:18076534-18346534 GCF_903995425.1 Onychomys torridus | reverse complement strand
AAGTTGAAAAGGCTTCTTGCTCTTCCAGAGGACCTGAGTTCAGTTCCCAGGACCCACATCAGGCATCATACAACTATCTGTAACTCCTGTTCGCGCTCATCTTATACCTTCTTTTGACTACCAGCTAGCTCCCAAATCATGACATGGAGATTTATTATTAATTATGAAAGCTTGGCTGATAGCTTAGACTGTTTCTAGCTAGTTCTTGTAACTTAAATTAACCCATATCTTTTAATCTATGCTCTTTTACATGGCACAGTTACCTTTATTTTGTAAAGCCCATGCTGCTTGCTCTGCATCCTTGGCATCTTTCTTGTGACTCAGTCATTCTTATTATCAGCATCCTCTCTGCTCCAAAAATCCTGACTAGCTCTTGACCATTCAGCATTTTATTAAACTAATCACAGTGTAACCAAATATCTCAAAACACACACAAATATATCCATAAATAAAAATTATTTCTAAATAAAATGACCATTGTACAAATATCATTCCATTTTCTTCTGTTGGTCAGAATCCAACAACAATGTCAACAAATGATTGAAAATAACCCAATATATAATATAGATGCCATTATAAAAAATAAACTGCTACTTGTAAACATACAGTATTAATAGACATTAAAAGTAAATCAGCATAGATATCAGCCACAACTTCAATTCCACCCTCCAAAAAATATTATGCAATGATTCCTATATGGTCATTCTATAACAGATTTTCATTATTTTCTTGCAACATTATAAGCCATTATATGTATAGATTTTTTTTTGTTTTTTTAGTCATTGGCTATTTCTTAATACCTGTCTCCCATGCTTGACAGAAACCATATTTATGTCTTATTTTTATAATATATCTCCAATTTCCAAGTGTTGCACCTTGCAAAAAAAGAAATCATTCAGCAAAGAATATCTGAAAAATAAATAATAAAATAGATTGTTTCAATTACTCATTATTCATAAAACTCTATAATAGTAGTTCTTCTCTGTGCATGGCTAGGGGAGGAATTAAAGTAGCAAGCAACTCTTGTATGGTGTCATAAATGTAGACTAGTAGGTAATAAACTAATACATTGTCGGTCATAGTAGAACATTATCTCTACCAGCCAAAGAGCCATTTATTGTTCTTCTTATTTACAAATAAGAGGTGTGTAAGTATTTTCAGAGACTCAACTAATTTCAAAAATCTAGTAAATCATAAATAACTTGAGTCTATTTAGCTTACATTTCTCTGTCCTGTTTTATGGAGGCTCTGAGTATTCATAATTTAGTCAATGTTTATATGTCACACCATCCTAGGAACTTGGTATAGTGGTAAACAAAAGATGAAAAAGTCCCTTTCTTCATTGAGTGAGCATTCAAACTTGCAAATATAAGAAATAGAAACAATTCAATATGATATTTAATATGTAAAAGTCACCCTTTTCAAGTTAATTCTGAGAAAAAAGGATATAAATAGGGGATTGAATATTTTACACTGGACGGAGGAGAGTACTTTCAGAGTTAACTAGGCATTTTTCTGCCCACTTAAAATCTTAGAGTATGTCAGAAAGAGGAACACCTTCCATCAGGCACATGCAGTCCTCCTTAGGAATCTCTTATACCTCCTGTGGCTCTCTGTTTCCATGACAACTTCTACCATCCAGGCTCTTGTTTTCTCACATTCTTTTTTCTATAAAATATTTCCGATATATCTATCTACCTTCAGTCATTTCCTCTCTTTAACTCTCCTGTCCTACACTCTAAGGTTGATTTTAATTGCTCTTAATTATTCTGTTCTGGCAAGGCAAACAGAGGTTGGATCTCAGCATCCATTGCAATTTCACAGTTGTAGCTTTGTACAGAGCTCAAATGAATGCAATTCTCTCTTAGCAAAGAAGGTGTCTGATTAATAACCTTTATAAAATGAGCAAATCTGCTAATAAGAGCAATTTTTTAATTCCTAAACTAGAGTATGTTCAACATGGTTCTTGTTTGTTAGTTTGTTTTTGTTTTTGCTGTTGTTTTGTTTAGTTTAGTAGTAACAGGAAGTTGATTATCGGACCTCATGTAGGCAAGGGAAGCCCTCTACCACTGAGCTATAGTGCCAGCAAATGTTGAGCACATTCATCCACATCAATAATACCATAATAGTGCTGTAAAAATGCAGGAAAGTAGATTAGAAAAGTAGCCCTCAGAAACATGGTTAGGACTTGTATTGTATGCTGTGTATAAGAAGTCTCTTACAGTGGGTGGTAGAATGCACACCTTTACTTCTAGCACTTGGAAGGCAGAGGCAGGTAGATCTCTCAGCCTGGTCTACATAGTGAGTTCTAGGACAGCCAGGGCTACACAGACAAAAGGAAAGACTATTAGAATGGGAAATTCTCTGGTTTGTCAGGATCATACACCTCCATAAGTAGGTCAGATATGATGAGAAGATATGAAAATAAGTTGAAATGATCTTATGAGTGGGGATTCTATATAGAAATAATAATAAGTTGTCCAGTATTGCTATATTTCATAGAACAGGCTCAAAAAGTTTCTAGAAACAGAAACCACCATAGTAGCTACTCCTTGCAGAACAAGAAGCATCAGCATCACCAGAGTGCAGGTAATAAATATTCCAGATTCACTATCTCTTTTCCAGCATACTATTTAAGAAGTTGGCATATTGGTAACAAAAGATGAAAATGCCTCTTCTTTTGCTGGTTGAGAAATCTGTGTGAGAAATTGGACTAACAATCAGTTTCAAATACGACAAGCCATGATGGATAAGAGGGAATAATGGGTAGCCCCATACTGTGAAGCCCATGGATCAGGTGAGACTAGGAAGCATGATTAAGAAGAGGAGTATCCTGTCCAAAGAAAACATTCCTGGTTCACCACGAAATAATCACACACATGGCAGAGCACCTCCACCTTACAATTCAATGTTAGAAAGACAGAGGTAGATGAAATGCTGTTGGAGGGCAGGAGAAACGGCGCAGGGATTAAGAGTTTGCATCACTCTTCCTGGGGAACTAAATATGGGTCCCAGCACCCATATCAGGTGGCCCACAGCCACCCACAACTTCAAGCTCTAGGGGACTTGACCTCCTTGGACACATACACTCATACACATACCCACACATAAATATACACATAACACATGATATTCTATACATTTTAATTAAAATATAATTATACCACTCTGCTGTTCCCTTTCCTCACTCCAGCCCCTCCCAAGTCTACTCTCTCCACACAATCATAGCCTTGTTTTTTGATCACTATTGTTACATATGTATATTATGTATAAATATATAAATATAACCTACTGAGTCTGTTTGTATTGTTTGTGCATATATAGTTTCTAGGCTGGCCCCTTTGAACTAGATAACTAATTAGGAGGTTCATCCCTGGGAGAGGCTAATTCTACCTTTCTACACTCATTACTTGCCTATAGTTCTTTGTCTAGGGGTGGAAGCATGTGAGATTTTCCCCCATTTCTCATTAGCATGCCTATTGATATTGCCATTATTCAGGTCTCCTATATGCAGCTATTTCAATAAGAGACTTTTCTCAGCAGATATTCTGGTATTCTGACTCTTGCAATCAGCCTGCCTCCTTTTCCATGATGTTCCCTGAGTGATAGATGCAGAAGCTGTGATGTAGCCAATTTCCCAGGGCTAATGAGGTCATAGACCTTAAAAGAGAATCTACTACCACCACTTCCCTAGACCAGAATAATTCCTAACTACATTCTAACTCTTATCCCTATACCCACAGAAAATGTGTATATATTCTATATATACAATATATTCAGAGAGGTGTAACCTGGTGATAATTACACCCCTTATCAAAGAAGCTTCTGTTACAACAAATGGAGACTATTGCTCAAACACACAGCTGGCCAGGGATAGATCATCCTGGACACCCAGCCACAATGGATACATCTAAAATGTTTTTAATACTTATAGAAACATAGTTTTTTAATGTGTAACCATATTATGGTCTACTTAAAATAGTTTGAATCTATTATCTGACTAGATATAAGTACACACATTAAGTATGTTTTTATCAATACCTGTAAGTAGCCTGTAAAGCTCTAAAATATGCTGAGAAAATTAAGTCCCAAAACCTCTCACAGAAGTTCATAGTGAGTTATTTTTTTTTTTCACTTTGCATGTTCTAGAGACCAGGCTAAATTGCAAATGTGCTCTTTCTAGGAATGTAAATGTGATCAATTACTGGGCATCCTTCATCTCTGTTTTGGCAGAGACGCAGTTCTAGCTTCCCTAGCTTCTTATTGAACATAATAAATGAGGGTACTTAGAATTCATCAGAAGGAGAAGGGGGTAGAATAACAGAGAAATTGACAAATCCAAAAAAAATGACTTGAATATCAATTCTTACTGGAATAATATTTCACAAGGTGACTTTTTTTCTTTATCCCTTTAATCTTATTCCTTTTTGTATGTTATTTCACCAGGACAGGACCTTTTGAGCAGGAATAAGACAGACAGTGGGGACAGTAGGTATCAAGGGACCTGAGAGATGTGCAGAGTGGGACACTGGAATGAAGGGCAGCACAGGTGGCAGAAAACACACACACACACAATCAGACACAGACCCACATACACGTGCCCAGACACAAACACACCAGACACATATATCTCACACACACACACACACACACACACACACACACACACACACACACATACACACAATGGTGCTGGAGAATGCTCAGCATTTCAAAAACTTGACAGTGTGCAGTTCACTCCAGAGATGCTTGAGAGTGGATGATAGATCCAGGCCAGGAACAATCTTAGAAACCATGATGAGAAATCACACTTTTCCTTGGCCTTTGAGAGACACTCATGGCCACAGTTTTTCCTGTTTTCTTTCAGGCCATTCAGTTCTCATCTATAATTATCTGATAAGTGACTGTATTGCTTACATTCTTGTCTTACCTCAGTCACTAGCTCTAAGCCATCATTCACAGGATAGAGCAGTGTGCATCACACACTCCCCATTAGGAAATTTTCATGTTTCCAATACACTACCAACCATATCTGCATTCCCTACAGTTGTCCATAGTTAGAGTTTTCCTGCCTGGCCCAGTCAGGACAAATCTCTCTCACCTGCCAGGCCCATAGACGCTCAGAACCAACCAAGTAAACACACAGAAACTTACATTGTTTACAAACTGTATGGCTGTGGCAGGCTTCTTGTTATCTACTTCTTCTATCTTAAATTAACCCATTTCTATTAATCTATACTTTGCCACATGGCTCGTGGCTTACCATTACCTTACATCTTGTCATGGCGGCAGCTGGCGGTGTCTTTCTCCACCCAGCCTTCCACCTCCCAGAATTCTCTTCTCTCTTGTCCTGCCTATACTTCCTGCCTGGCCACTGGCCAATCAGAACTTTATTTACACAGAGCAATATCCACAGCAGTTGTCCAAAACACCTACATGTGCTGACTACCCACTTTCCTCTTCCTTATTCAGTAACCTGCTTTTGCTCCTACATATCAAGACATTTATTTTTCTCTATTCTTGAGAATTTCATACATGTATATAATGAAACATGATTACATCCACCCCAGTTTGCTTTCCTCAATTCCTTCAATATTCTCCTCAACCTGCCTCCCCTTACAACTTCATGTCTTTTTCTTTTTATAGCTCATTAACTCCAATTAGTGCAGTCCATATGTGTCCACTGTATGTGTTAACCCATTGAAACATAGAAATCTTGTGAGTGGCCAAGTCCTCAAAAAAAAAAAAAAAAAAAAAAGAGTCTTCCCCTACCAAAAACTGTTCTAGACTTTGATCTTTTACAAGTAACGACAGCTACTGTTGAGTTCACATATGTGGTACCCATGTCGTGTCCACAAGACAGCGTTCCACAGCACACCTCCCCATACTCCAGCTCTTTCACTCCCATCAACTACATACAAGTGTTTTCCTTTCCCTGTAGTCTCACCAGCATGTGTTGTCATTCATATTGCTGATGTAAGAAACAAACTGTTACAGTGCATGTTCAGTGTGAGGAGCACATGAAATTCATCACAGTTTCAAAGTAGAGGAGATACTAGGCCTGCTTCTCCCATAGCTGGCAGCTGGTGCCTGATTGTCCTACAACCTGGATGTCAGAAAGTTACAGGCAGTCTGCTAAGTAACTAAGCCTAGGATTAGAAAGGGGGCTGTCTCAAGTGCCCCCATAAACTGTCCATCAGATAAGGCTTTATGTCCTAAACCAATAAGATGAGGAATCTTTAAAACCACTGTCTTGTGCCCAATCAGCTTGTAAACGATTGTTGACTTTTCTCTATGCTGGAGTCTCTTTCTGCAGAGAATTTTATATTAAAAACTGCTTCTTTGTCACTGGTCTCTTTGAGTCATTATTATCTTATTTCCCACACTGATGACAGCCACTCTAACTGTTATCAAATGGAATATCTAAATAATTTCAATTTGTATTTCTCTAATGGCTAAGGATGTTGAACATGCTTTTAACTATTTCCTAGATAGTTCATTACTTCTTTTGAAACTTTTCTGTTACATTCCATTGCCAATATTTAATGGGGCTGTTCATTTCCTTAATGTTCAGTTTAGTTTTTCAATTTTTTGTGCTTCTATACACTAATCCTCTGTTCAGTGAACAGCTAGCAAAGCCTCTCTCTCATTCTGAAGGCTGCCTCTTTATTCATTCCAAGTGTTGACTCAGGACTCCTGCCTAGGTCTAAAGCTTTCCTTGAGAGATGTGAAACTCATCTTCATAGTGCTCATAACATACATGGTGGTTTCTTCACACATAGTGGTCTTTTACACACACACAGTGGTATGTTCATACACAGTGTTCCTTACCACATACACAGTGGTGTCTTCATACAATAGCTCTAACCAAAGTTCAGGTCTTATCCACAATCTGTGTCTAGCTTTCTCTGAGCCACTGGAAGATGTAGAAATCCAGAAGTACCAGTGGATCTTGCTCCAGTATGGGTCCCATTCTCACCCTGAATCCACAGATTGCCCAGAGCCCTCTAGGACTTTAGTATCTTGGGAAATTTATCTTATTTTCTCTGCCAAACCATCTTTCTACCCCTTATTCTACTTCAAAAATGCCAGCTTCCTTTCATTCTTTGGCTTTTAATACACTTAGACTGGTAAGTTTATTGTTTTCCTGTGTCCTGCCTGGCCCCATAAACCCCACAGCTGCTTGTAATACAATCACTCAGAAATTTATATTAATTAAAATTGCCTGGCCATTAGCTCAGGCTTATTATTGACTAGCTCTTACACTTAAATTAACCCATAATTTTTATTTATGTTTAGCCACATGGCTTGGTACCTTTTTTCAGTTCTGCATTCACATCTTCCTTTCTCTGTGTCTGGCTGGTAACTCCTGACTCTTCCCAGAATTCTCTTCTCTGCTTGTACCATTTATACTTCCTGCCTGGCTACTGGCCAATCATCATTTTATTTATTAGCCAATCAGAGCAACACATCACAGCATATAGAGCGATATCCACAGCACCATTTTCTAGACAGCCTTCCCTGATTGTTCCATCTAAAGTAGCCAGTGTCTCAACTATAATATTCCCATTTGATTTTACTGTGCATTTTTAAACAGTCCAAATGCTCCACTACTTACCTATTCACTTGCATTCTGCTCCTTATATTAGTTGTCTTTTACCATCTGTGGTGGTTTGAAAGAAAAAGGACCCCACATGGAGTGGCACTATCGTTGGAGTAGATGTTGCCTTGTTGGAGGAAGTGTGCCACTGTAGGGGTAGGCAGTGAGGTCTTAGAAGCTCAAGCTATACTCAGTATAATACACAGTTCACTTCCTGTTGCCTGCAGATCAAGATATAGCAGTCTCAGTTCCTTTTCCAACACCATGTCTGCCTGCATGCCATCATGTCCCACCATGATGATGATGGACTAAGCCTCTGAAATGGTAAGCCTCCCAAATAAATGTTTTCCTTTATAATAGAGTTGCTGTGGTTATGGCGTCTCTTCACATCAATAGAAACCCTAACTAAGACACCATCTAACAGATTTAGCAATGTAAAACAGCAAACATTCATTATATTATAGTGGCTGTAGATTAAAAAGTTGAGGCAGTCTTAACTGTTTCTTCTACAGAACTCTACATAAGCTCTCATCCAGGACTGCGGTAATATGTGGAGGCTTGAGTGGACAAATGTTCATTTCTAAGCTCACTTGAGTTGTTGAAAATTGCCTAAGCAATCAATATGGAATAACCAGACTTCCTTATTGTTCTCATCCTGAAAAATCACATTGTATCTCAGAAACTGGTCCACAGAAATTCATACTGAGGCTAGCAAGAACAATGGAGTATACTGATGTTGAAATAAAAGTGGGGAGGAGCTGGGCGATGGTGGCTCACGCCTTTAATCCCAGCACATGGGAGGAAGAGGCAGGTGGATTTCTGTGAGTTCAAGGCCAGCCTGGGCTACACAGCAAGTTCCAGGAAAGGTGCAAAGCTACACAGAGACACCCTGTCTCAAAAAAACCAAAACAAAACAAAAACAAACAAACAAACCAAAGTGGGGAGGATTAAGAGCCAATATGCACTATGAGCAATACTTTAGTGTAAACGTTTTAACATTATTTTATATTTTTAAGTGACAATGATTAACAATTGAACAAAATATAAGTTAGCTCAATAAAAATACGTTTGCTACTTTTAAGGAGGAAGAAATATTTAAAACTATCCAGATTTTGTAATAGTAATCAGGTTTGGGGCAACATTCTGCAATTTTTTTTTTTTTCGTTTTTTGAGACAGGGTTTCTCTGTGTAGCTTTGTGCCTTTCCTGGAACTTACTTGGTAGCCCAGGCTGGCCTCGAACTCACAGAGATCTGCCTGGCTCTGCCTCCTGAGTGCTGGGATTAAAGGTGTGTGCCACCACTGCCCAGCAACTTTCTGTAATTCGATAGTGATGTGGGGAAGGAAATAAGATGCAAAGATTCGGGTGAACAACTCTACATTCAGACTGTCATCAAGTCTAAGTGCCACCAAAATACGCAACAGAAATACACACCACACACACACACACACACACACACACACACACCACAAAACCCAATTGGACATTCATTCTGAATTGCTGCCTTCCAATGGAGAGTTCTTAAAAAGAAAGGCATTTGGAGACTCTCAAGCTCACTGGTGTTGGCTGTGGAGCAGAATGGCCCTGATCCTGCTGTCCAACATGCCTGCATCTGCCTTCCCCCAGCTGTCACTGTCCCTGCTGTATTTGTTTCTCTGGAAGGCTTCCCTGGAGAGACTAGACATCCTGCAATGTTTCCATATAATCCTCAAGACCGCCACACCCCTGTTTTCCAGAACTGCCACAGAGACTTTATCACAAGACGTGTCTCTTCCCCATTACCTGGTTACCTACACCTGGGTAACAATATGTCCATATGCCATAAACACAGCCTCAATCCTCCTCTCTTTTATTTCCTAACTGAATCAGCAGCCCTCAGACCAGAAAACTTCCATGACATCACAGGATAGAGCTGAAACTCTGCTGATAGCTTTTGGTGAAAAAGTTACCACCATTCCTGGGCCTTCCTGCTGTGCCTCATAGATATGAGAGAGAAGCTTCATTTGGGATTGTGGAAAACTTCCCCTCATCCATAAATGAAGTCTTATTCCCTTTTTTGCTTGAAACCATGTTTTTTTAGTACTATAAAATTTTTCTTCATTTTTCCTTAGTTTTCACTGTTGTTGCTGGTGCTGCTGTTATTCTTGTTCATTGATTGATGTAACAGGCAGCCCATTCAGATTCTTTCTTATTCTTACCTGTGTTTCCAGAGTCATATGACCATGAAACACAAACACAATTGCTCACTCCTGGATGGCAGTTTTACTGTTGTTGTGGACATATTAGTTTATTTTCACATAAGATAAATGAATCATGTCTTATGAATATTGATTATACTTTATATTTAATCATTCTATTTTTAACAACATAAATTTTGATATCTTTGCAATTCAATGTTTCTTTTTAATATAGTCCTTCATTCTCTCTAATACTATCAATGTTGAAACTATTAGTGCTTTTTGGACCATTAATCTAACAAGTGATTTACTGAAGAAGCAAGGGCTTAATGTGAGTAAAACGTTATTGCACTGTTAAGTACTTTCTGACGCTGCGTTTTTGTTAGCCAATATGCTCAGTGGAAGAATTACTAGACTCTGAGCTAATCATAAGGCATGTGCTCCTGTTATATGTCTAATACCATTCCTAGAATTTGTATAGATGAAAAAATTTAGAGAAAGTTGCTAAAGTCTTAGATGCATTAAGACTTGAGACTGGCCTATATACCCCTGTGCATCTCTGTATGACTTTTCAGTTCTACGATCGCTTTCACATGATGTGACAGGATATGCACATTCTACTTTTTCCATTATAGAAACAGTTGTTGTACTCATCTTTCTTTATGGTGTTGCATTAAATAGTTAGAATCTATCAATTTCCTCTCATGTCTCCTTAGATTGTTGAAAGCTTGAGCTTTTCTTGACTTCAGAGAAATGAGATGAGGTTTTGTGTGATCTTAATTCTAACTCTGAGTTTCAAAGACCAAGCGAGTGAAAACAGGGCTGTAGAGGTGGGGAGGAGTCACATGAAAAACAGAGCAGGAATGGAGTTCTTTGATCATCAGATGAAGACCAAAGGGTCTGAGGAAGAAGGGCTCTGGCACTAGGAAAAGCAACTATGGATCTAGCCAAGGATCACGTTAGTGGTATTCAGGTTTGGAAGTTACCTGGGAAGGGGCTCTCTACCATGTCTTGAAAGACATCTTCAAACCTAGTATATCATAACATCTGAGAGCTTAGGACATTTATAAGTAAGGGAATGAAAAACCTCTTACCAATACTTGTGTGCTAGCATAAATACTCTCTATAGATCAGAGGAAGACAGAATATTACATTTGAGATACCATATATATCCTGTTTTCCTCACTCAGCCTCCCTGGAACCTTGGGGTAAGTATGTTGTTCACAAATCTCCTTTTCTAAAGGTAAAGATGAAGGCATGTGACAATGAGATTAAAAGTACAAGCTTAGGCCGGGTGGTGACACATGCTTTTAATCCCAGCACTTGGGAGGCAGAGGCAGGTGGATCTCTATGAGTTCGAGGCCAGCCTAGTCTACAAAGAGAGTTCCAGGAAAGGTGCAAAGCTACACAGAGAAACCCTGTCTTGAAAAACTGAAAAAAAAAAAAAAAGTACAAGCTTAGGGCCAGGGAGGCTTGGATTCATATTCTGAGTCTTCCCCCACAGAAGCTACATATTGATAAAATTATGTTTCATCTTTCCAAGCTACTCTTTTCTGACCCAAATTTTAAAAAAAATAGACAAAATATAATAGTAACTACCTTTTGAATAATTTCCTTTTGTTTATGAAAGTAATTTCACCCAAGGAAAGGGCATCTCAGAGGCTAGATCACTGTAAATGCTCAATGTGAGCTACCATTAATGTCAGAAAAAGCAGAGAGCAAAGTAGATTGATTCAAGGTGATGTGGCTGTATTAAGATAATCAAAACCCCTCCAATAGTCCATATTCCCTCTGAAACACAACAGAGCATCCTTCCTGGGAACTTGCTGCATGAGGAGAGAGGCTCTCTCTCAAGCTCCACCAACTTTAACTTAGGCCAGATCAACAGTGAACACCTAATTTGTTTGGACTTTTCCTCAGTCAAGCCCAGTAAAGAATCCAGTTTACTCTATTTCTCCCTTCTCCAATCTTTCTTTTATTTCACAGAAAAAGTAATATGCTTTATTTAAAAATTGCTTCTCCTGGCAGTCAAAGGTCATTACCACCTGATCATACTCTTGTCTTGTGTAAAACCTTTGCATATCCTTTCTATGACCCATAGTGAGGAAATGTCAAACTATAATGGAATGAGCTTCTGTCATTTGGGACCATCTCAGTCACAAGTGAAAGAAAAACAGTCAAATTTACTTATGGATGAAAAATATATATTGGTTCAGATAACCTAAAATCCTATTGAGTGTTATCTCTTTAGAACACCTCTACCAGGAGGACTCAATGACACTATGGTTACTTGGTGACTGTTTTGCCCTTTATTTGGCTCTACTCAGAGCTTGGAGCCCATATTATGGCCAAACCACTCACATTTTCTCAAAAATAAAATTTACCCTTTTATCATAGTGATAGCAAATTCTTATGCCCCATGGAAGTCTGGCATTTCTCATTGAACTCATTATTATTAGAACATGCAACTTTTGTTTTGTTTTGTTTTATTTCCATATATTGAAATATTAAC
Organism: Onychomys torridus; assembly: GCF_903995425.1. Lineage (NCBI taxonomy): Eukaryota > Metazoa > Chordata > Mammalia > Rodentia > Cricetidae > Onychomys > Onychomys torridus. The sequence goes on along the minus strand of NC_050444.1, from coordinate 18,334,246 downwards.
CAGCTCTAGAACTTGGGGATAGTTTAAACTGTAGAGACAATTTTGTTTCTCTAGAATAAAACTGGAAGACTTGCATTAAAAGATAAAATCAGCAGAGAACTCTTTCACTTCTAATAGCTATGATTTTTCTGACCACTAATTTTTGGATCTGTCAGGATTCTCAAGATAATAAAACTAAGGATTTGGGACAATAGTTACCAAAGGGAATAAATATGCTTGTCAGGGTACAAAGAAGTGTAGGAAGTTGTCAATAGTCACAAGATCTTTGTGATTTTAATCGTGGAGGAAGAAGTAGAAGGAACAAGAACATCTGGTGAATCTGAAAACAGGAAAACCCAAAAATAGACAATAGTTCTGGACAGTAACAAGAATAACTTGAAAACATTAACAAAAATGAATACAGCTATGTTCTCCAGTAGTGACTGAATACAAATAAAACCCAAGCAGCTAAAGAAGTCTAGCACATTGTACTGTCAAAACAGATTTTCCAGCACTTTCTCCCAGCAAAGGTCTCCTCAGTGTAAACAACCTGCTAGAATGGAATAAAAATGGAATTGAGACAGGATAGGGTAATTTCAATCTTATACAATTTAATTTTTAAAGTGATTTCCCAACACTATTGTTATATTCGATCTGTTGAAAACCAGTCACTAGTTCAGTGTCCAGGTTAAGGTTTATATATCAGGAGGTAAATAGCACTGGGTACCATTTTGTCAACTGTCTACTAGAATGATGACTATAAGATGTGCCAGGGAATAGTGTGAGAATAGTTCATCCTAGAGGCCTTGAGACACTGGTAAGTTTTCACCAAGCAAATCAAAATATAAAGAGCATTACAGACAGACATACAATGTAAGTGATAATAAACACTGTTAAGAGTTCTTCTTACCGTGTAGGGAAAGCATGAATAGAGAATAGGGATCATAAGTACAGTGCTTCTGAAAGATGAAGGTAGGAATGTAATGATGAACCCAGTCATTTATGCCAGATGCTTAGGAAGTCCAAACTACCTTAACAATGCATCATTAGGCTGAGGGGCTTAAACAACACAAATGTGTTTCGCACTGGTCTGAAGTCTAAGAAATCAAAGACCAGGGAACCATCAGTGTGGGATGAAGGTTGTTTCCTTAGTTAGCATAAGTCTGTGAAAAAGAAAGAAGAGTGAAAGCAGGAGGGAAGGATGGAGCAGGGAGGACAGATGGAGGGAAGAATGTCTCTCCTCTCTTCTTATAAAGACATTAATCTTTGACTTTGGGGTGAGGGTATCAATATATGAAGTTGAGGGTTGTCTTAGCTTTCTCTCCACTGTTGTGATAAAACATCATGACCAAAAGCATCTTGGGGAGGAGAGGCTTTATTTCAACTAAAAGCTTAAAGTCTACCATGGAATGAAATCAGAAGAGAAAGTCAAGCAGAGCAGGAACCTGGAGGCAGGAACTGAAGCAGTGACGATAGAGGAATGCTGCTTTCTTGCTTTCTCATTTATGGCTTGCTCAGTCTGCTTTCTTATACCACACAGGACCACTTTTTTAGGGTGGCACCACCCACAGTAGGCTGAGCCTTCTCTCATCAATATGCCAGTCTGATGGAGGCATTTCCTTATCTGAGGTTTCTTCTTAGATGATTCTAGCTGTGTCACATTAACAAAAATAAAAATATAATCAATGTAGGGCCTGTACAGGTACTCAGTCGTTAATAGCCTAAAAAGCTACCATCTCACACTTTCATTTAGAGCCAACAGTGAATTGCCAACATTTTCCAGAAGTTCACTAATATTGTTGAGTATATTTAGAATGGCCAAAATCAATGTTTTTTTTTTTCAGAATTGTAGATTTTCCTGATTGCATATGATAACAACTTTAATAAATCCTATCTTAAAGCCAGTATCTCATAAACAAAATCCAGCATCTTTAATTATGCTAGCAGAATCAAAGAAGTCAATAATTAAGCAATAAGAAAATATTCCACGCCAGGCAGTGGTGGATCTCTGTGAGTTCAAGGCCAGCCTGGTCTACACAGTGAGTTCCAGGACAGCTACACAAAGAAGCCCTGTCTCAGAAATAAAAAAAAAAAAAAAGGAAGAAATTAACAAAGACAACATCCCACATCTAAAATATGGGATGATAAAAAGTGTTTCTCTCAGTATTAAAAGTTGCTTTCCTCTAAGATGTATAGAAAAATGATGATTACAAAATATAATTTGTAATAAATATCTACTCACCTGGGTTTTTTAAGTAGCTAACAATAAATGGAAAGATAAGCAATTTCTAGGACCACATGCTACCTAAGAACCACAGGCTGGTAAACCATAGTGTGGGATTGAATGGGTGTGCTACCCTTGTAAAAGGAAGAAACTCCAGGAATGGCTTCAGGAGTTCCACTTATACTCATGCTGTATCATGAATATATGTCTGTGTTAAGAGGTGAATGTCTGACATTATTTTCATCCCCTCTCCTCCAATGACATTTGATTGTCACTATGTGAAAACACTTATTATAGTCCACCTTCTGAGAGATGTTCATTAATGTGCCAGCCTCTCCCACTAGATAATGAGCCATGGAGTGAAGAGATCTTGTCTTATTTGACTTTATATATCTCTTTCTAAGAATTATGCTTAATGCAGAGAATGTTAAGAGCTTGAAGTGAATAAAGACTTTTAAAATATAGATTACAAGGGGGTAATGCAGGAAGTACTGTTCTTGCTAACAGTATTGAATCACACAATGTTTTCAAACATTAGTCACTCAAATCACCAGAAAGTACAGATGTAAAAGTACTCAATAAGTACACATTTTAACTGTAAGGAAATTATGTTCATCAAATTCACTAATTATTCATTAGCATATATAAATTTATAAACTTAAATTCTTCATATATGGCAGTATCTGGGCTTCCATTCTGATCACATTGACAATAATCATCAAGTTAACACCTACTATTTACTGCCTACTGCATAGGTGATTTGAATTACTTTCTGACAGACAACTATGCTGCTGTGTTGAACCAAACTTGACAGGTGAATGGTATAGTATTACACAAAGATCATCTCCATTTCAGATAGAGTACAAGATCGTTAAGTCTCCAATCCGTCATAACTTACACAAAGTGTCTACTAATTTAGATGTTCTCATTAACTCTCTAAGCTTCAATAATTTGGTAGGACAACATAGAACTTCTATTTAAAAGTAAAATTCTAATAGAAAAGACTATATATAGTCTCAAAAAGATAAAAAATACATCTCCCATATAATCCAGCTATATCAAACCTTGACATATATCTCAACATTCTACTCCATAGATAATTGCTCATCAGTGTTCATTGATGCTTTATTCACAATAGTTAAGAAACAACCTATCTGTCCTGATGAACAAGTGATATAATACATATACACAATAGAATACTATTTGGATATAAAGAAAACTTAAATCATCAAAGTTTCTAGTAAATGGATGGACCTAGAGAATACTGAATTCAGAGAGTGAAGAAGCATGGAGGGTAGAGGAGAGGGAGGGGGGGGGATAAATAACACAAAGAATGTTTGAAAAAGTCATAAGGAATAATGCTATGTTGTGTTTACCTAAATTTACATATTATTTATATATAATTAAAGTTATGCCACTAAGGGCTCCTCTTGATAGCCATACCTAATAAAAACATCAGGACCAGGCATGAGAAATCTCCTTATAAGCTGTTGCTCAAGGAAGCTCAGATGACCCAACCCCGCCCCCCCCCCCCAATATGATATTGCCATTGCCGTTGGTTGCCTTCTTTGAAGGTACGTTTCAACTGCTGAAAACAGCATGCACTTCAGACACAGGACTAGGAGGAATCAAGCTCTGTCTGACCCAGGAGTCTCCACTGTGAGGACTAAATTTCATGGTACTCAAAGGTGCCTTACAAGCTGCCAAGGGAGAAAAGTAATAACTAATCCTACTCAGCTATGATATCTATGAACTAAAACAATGATCAGAACAGCAGGATATTCCCAAAAATGTGATGGGACACTTTTATCTTGAGGTTAACCAACAGCTATTTAATTGGACTGAAGACCTACTCAGTAGAAGAGAGTGTATATCTAGTACTATAAACCTTGCCAATATCCATGGCTGGAAAGATGTGGACCCTAGAAGAGAACCAACTAGTGCATTTTTCCAAATATTTTCCTTTTATGTTTACTTATTTATTTTACATTCAGGCTGCATTTTTCCCTCCTTCCCCTTTTCCCAGCCTCTCCCCCTACCTCTCCTTTACCCACTCACCTCCCCCCCCCACTCCTCCTCTTTGGTTTCTATTCATAAAAGGGCAAGCCTTCCATGGATCCCGACAAAATATGGAATATCAAGTTACAGTAAAACTAAGTACCTCCTCTTTAGGAAAGGCAACCAAGTATGAGGAATAGGGTCCCAAATACCAGCAAGAGTCCGAGACAGCCCATGCTCCCACTGTTAGGAGTCCCACAAGAGGATCAAGCTACACAATTGCCACATATATGCAGAGGGCCTAAATCAGTCCCATGCAGACTTACTGGTTGTTGGTTCAGTATACTGAGTTCCTATGAGCCCAGGTTAGTTGATTCTGTGAGTTTTCTTGTGACATTTATGACCCCACTGGCTCCTAAAATCCTTCCTTCTTCTCGTCAGCAGGATTCCCCAAGCTGGGTCTAATTTTTGACTGTGAAACTGGAGTGAGCCCACTCCTGACACTGCCTGGAAGGTTAGGACCCAGAGGCTGGATGGTCCAGAGACCTAGGATAGAACACAACTGAAGAAATAAGTAAGGTCAGTGTAATGATATTCTGCTGTACTCATAGATTCATGCCAAGTCCAATAGTCATCAATGAGGCTTTACTCAGCAACTTGTGGAACAGATGCCGAGACCCTAAATATTGTCTAACTGCATTCTTAATACTTATCCTTATAGCCACGGATGAATTTAGTATTCACACTTCATAACAGAAGGTTCATTTTGTAGCAAACAGAGACCATTACAGAAAACCACAAATGGGTAAAAATTCAGAGAACCACTGACTCATAGGTGCCCGGCCCCAAATGATACATGTACAACATGACTTCTACATGTGAGACTCAGGGAAGAAAAGGCAGAAGGAGTCTAATAGCCAAGAAGATCGGGAAATTTCTTACAAAATTATGTCATCTATATATGATAGGTGTAAGCTACACCCATAAAATTTCAACAACATGGTTGCCTAAACAAGATCTCAGTAATGACACTAGTTTACAAGCCAACTTGAATGTGAAGATCTCATGGGATAAGGCTTTTGTACACTGGTTTAATAAAATACTGATTGGCTAGTAGCCAGGCAGAAAGTATTGACAGGGCAAGCATACTAAAGGAATGCTGGGAAGATGAAAAGCTGAGTCAGGAGTCACCAGCCAGACACAGAAGAAGCAAGATATGAAGGCAGAACTAAAGAAAGGTACCAAGCCACATGGCTAAACATAGATATGAATTATGGGTTAAGTGTAAGAGCTAGTCAGTAAAAGTCTGAGCTAATGGCCAAGCAGTTATAAGTAATATTAAGCCTCTGTGTGATTATTTTATAAAAGACTACAGGACTGTGGGTGAGAGATTTTTCCTGACTGTGGGCCAGGCAGGACACAGGAAAACTCCCAGCTACAGGTCCCAATGCCTAGGTGAAAAGCTATAGGCAATTAACAACTGCCTGCTGAGAGAGGGAGAAGCAGTTTTCTCCCAGGATTAGGCCCATAACTGGTCTCCAGTACCAAGTGATTAACACTAAAAGCACACAAAATAGCAACACTAAATGTACAAAGAAGGTTGTATTTGTATATTTATTCTCTGTTACACAGTTGCTACTATTGTGGGATTTTAACTTAGTTAAAAAGGAAGTTTATTTTGGGGTAACTTATAGCCAGAAAAGGTTTGGTTATAGAATTTGGGAGAGGTGAGGTGCAGTCCAGCAGGGTTGTCTAGAGAACATGGACTCAGTCTGTCTTCCAGCATCCAGGATCACCAGGAACCAAGAGAGGTGGCACATCTGGATCTTGGGTCTTGAGGGCTCCCATCTAGGCCCCACCCCAGGGGTGTGTCATAGGTAGGTAAAGCAGTTACCAAAGCTGGACCAGCTGCCCACTACATGCTACTTTTATGTTTTTTTGAATATCACTCATCTCCTTTATATACCCACCTGTGGAAGGAGGTAGGATTACTCCTGAACCAATCAAGATTGGAGAGTCGATATAACATTGTAATGGTGATTTAGCTGGGTGGTAAAGCCAAATTGGAAGTCATGTCTTCCTTTCTCCCTTTATTTTTTTTTTTCTTATTTGAATGAATCCTTCATCTTAACTTACATCAAGTTTACTACACAGTCATAAAATTGGTAGTGATTTTTCATATCCTTTATTACAGTTAAGTGATCACAGTTTTGAGTGGGTAATAGGAGCATTTTACATCAAAGATGTGGTGGTATTGTGTTCCCCAAAACATTGTGTACCCTAATAAACTTATCTGGGGTCAGAGAACAGAACAGCTACTAGATACAGAGGCCAGAAAATGGTGGGACTCACACCTTTAATCCTAGCCTTCTGGAGGCATGGATCTCTGTGAGTTCAAGGCCATAGTAGAAATAGCCAGGCATAGTGACTCACGCCTTTAATCTCAGGAAGTAATGACAGAAAGCAGAAAGATATATAAGGTGTGAAAACCAGGGACTAGGCTGGTTAAGCTTTTAGGCTCTGGAGCAGCACAGTTCAGCTGAGAGGCCTCCAGTCTGAGGAAACAGAATCAGCTGAGGAACTGGCAAGGTGAGGTGGCTGTGGCTTGTTCTGCTTCTCTGATCTTCCAGCATTCACCCCAATAACTGGCCTTGGGTTTGTTCTTATTAATAAGACCATTTAAGATTCATGCTACATCTGGATGTTTATTAGCCACAGTAATTATCTTCAAAACCAGAGGAAGTAATGAAATGTTAAATATAAAAATGTACCTAACTCCTAGATCCTGCCAGTTCATAATTACCCAGTAAATCTATGGCTACAGTAAAAACATCTACAGCTTCTAAGCTTCCTTTCCTATGAATGCTTACCTATATCCTGAAGTTGGTGGGAAATCAAACAGCAGCTGCTTATGCTCCTGCAATCCCCTTATTTTCCTCTACTGTTCTACTGTTCATTATACTTAATAGTTTGTGACATTTCATATGATTATTTCATATTAATTATAATATAATTAAATTATATAAACACATTATAAACTTCACAATGACAAAGAATTGTACACCTCGCTCACCTATTCCCTAGAGTAGATTTGGATAATATAAATTCTTGTTTCTAGACATATAAGATGTATGGGATTAGCCAAATATAAAAAACAGAAATTTAACCTAAGCCAATTAAATCACCAAGGAAAACAAACAAAGGGAGAATGCTGTGTATAATGTGCATTGGCGTAGAGGAAGAAAAGACAATGTGGAAAACTTTGTGAAATAAGAAGCAAAGAAGAGGGCAAATGACCAGAAAGACATCAGTGTTTTAGGTATTTTAGTTTTATGGCCTCCACAGGTATTTGGTAATTGTAAAAGGTACTGCTGAATGGCAGGCAAAGTATACAGTGCTGTTTACAGATACCCTGAACTAGGGGAGCAGATTTTGGGGTTCATTCATCCCTAGGAGAACAGGAAAGGCATGGTGGGTCTCCATACTTTAAATGAGATTTCCCAAGGATAGAAATCTTCAGCCACAAGAAATCTGCAGCTCTTGATTATGCCAGTTTGGACATAGTTTTAATTAGATATGATTACCCCAAGGCATCTACTTGTTACAAACACAAAATTCTCTCTAAATAGAAACATCTAAGGGCTGGAGAGATGATGGTTCAGCAAGTAAGAGCACTGGCTGCTCTTCCACAAGACTCATGTTCAATTCCCAGCACCCACATGGAAGCTCACAACCATCTGTAACTCTAGCTCCAGAGCATCCAACACCCTCTTCTGGCCTGGGTAGGCACCAGCTATATAAAATGGTGCATAGACTTAGATGCAGGCAAAACACCCATACACATAAAATAATAAAATACATACAAGTAACATAAAACAGACTGAGCAGGTTGTATTTAAGAATATACATGTATATCTGTATGTCATATGGATATATATTCAAATAACAATTAATGAAAAAAAGAGTCCATGAATTTGAAGAAGCTGGGCAATGGTGGCACACACCTTTGATCCCACCACTTGGGAGGCAGAGCCAGGCGGATCTCTGTGAGTTCCAGGCCAGCCTGGGCTACCAAGTGAGTTCCAGGAAAGGCGCAAAGCTACACAGAGAAACCCTGTCTCAAAAAACCAAAAAAAAAAAGAAAAAGAAAAAAATTTTGTAGTTATATTGTAATATTAAAAAATTAGAAAAAAATCTAGAAGTAACCTTGAAATTTGGTACCTAATACAAGATGAAAAAATAATCAGGCTATTAGCAAATAAACTTATGTGACTGAAAACAAAACTAACCAAATAGGAGTTGCGGTAGATCAGCAGGCACTGCAGATGTTGGCTAGATGCTGGTGTAATCACACACAGAAAAAATGGCAGGGAAGGTTGGAAACAGAAAGAAGCCTTCTACAGAAATGAGGTTAAACCGGGTTGTGCCCCTTCAGTGTAGCAGGCAATCAGCCTTTCACTCGCTACGCATTTCCATAGGGTTTAATATTTGGAAATGGTTATTTTTAAAAGACCCTTTCATGTGCCATTCCTGTAATTTGTTAACTAAAGGTTGTTTGTGAACTTCAATTTCTGCTGAGGGACATGCTCAATGCAAAGTAGGTTTAACATAATTAGTAGCTCGTTATTTGAGTAACTAATTTGTCATTTATTTTGACTCTCTTTCACTTGAGAGGCAGAGCATTCTACTTTCATTCTCTTGTCTCTACAACTCAAATGGCCTTGTTCAGTGAATATGCCACAAACATATTGTGCCTCTGTCCAGGTTACTTCTCCTAGACTCTGGCCAGGACTGGCTGCTTACTGTATGCCAGGCCTCAGCTGGTAAGGCTATCCTTTGGAGAAAGGGTCTGTAATTATGATACCCACCGTTCTCCACAAAATAGTCAATGTTCTTTCCCTTTCTTCAACAATAACTATATGAATTACATTTCCATTTTTTTCCACTTGAAAACATGGTTGGCAACAGAAGATGTTTAACTAATAACAATTTGTTTGAATAAATGGCTCGGCTGAATCATAATTTTACTATGCATTCATTTTATTGTTATCACATATGTATGTAATTAAGGAACAGAAGATGAACTTGGGAAACATGCCAGGGTTAATGGAACTCAGTAACACAATTCAGATGGCAAGCTACCAATTGTTTCTACAAGCTAAAATAATTATGACCCAGATTTCAGATAAATTTTAAAAGAAACTTTTTAAATTTCATTTTAGACCCAGAAGAGAAAGCATTTAAAGACAGAGTGGTTTGATGCCTAGCTGATGCTTTCTTTGTAGTCACCAAAATAATGCCATCTCTCACAGCCAGATTCCAAATAGGACAGAGGAAAACAGAAACTTAAATGGCCAGACAAAAACCATTCACCCTGTTTAAATGCGGAATTAACAAGGTGAAAAAAAAAATCAGTTTGGATTATCAATACTGGTGGGAATGTTGAAAGAAAATTATATTTTAAAAATATGTCAGGTATTTTATTATTTAAATTTTTATAATGCTGCATGCTAGGATTATACTACTTAAAGTAGTAAAAATGAGCCTGCTTCAACTTCACAGAAGATTCTAAATGAACTCAGTAATGAAAAAAAAAAGTTTGCAAAAAGAAAGGAAATGTCATTTCACATTTGGCAAATTATACGGATTATATTTCATTAAATTTCATTCCTAAGAGAACATGGAAATGTTTGTTTTAAATAAAGAACGTACTCTGCCAATTACAGCACTGTGATAAAAATGGAATTAATTGCATGTTAATGACTAAGCTAAATACAAAATGTCTACCAGCAGTTGCCCAGAGGAAAATTTACTTACTTAAATCATATAAAAAACATATAAGAACCAGAAAACTATAAAACTACCATCAAATAACAATAGTTTGTAACCCTCTAGAATGTTGGCTTAAACCCCCAAAAAAAGTGATTAAAATAGAAAAAAGTAATCATGAAGAAATATATATCAAATATATGATAGCAATAGATAAGAATAACTTCAATGAACTAAGTACTATTTTATAAAATGATTCTATGAGTAACAATCATCTGAGAAATTTTGCTATTGTCCTTTCTTAAGCCCTTTTTGGCTATCCTTTTGTTCTTGTTCTTTAATTGCATCGTTCTTGTTGTGGTTCTTTAAAAACCTTGTTCTCTCATTTGTTTTCCATAACATATAGTTCCTATTGTCGTATTCTGAAACTCAAGCTGGTCTAGCGCTGACTATGTAGTCCAAACTGGGTTTGAACTGGGTTCAAACTCATGGCGATCCTCCTGTTTCAGTCTTATCAGTACTAGAGCTACAAGCATGAACCACCACACCCAGCCTTAGATTTATTTATTTTCACCAAGTAAATGGAGGGCCTCCCAAAGAAAAGGCCCAGTGCCAAAGTTGTTGGTTAGATGTATTCTAGAGACCCCCAAACAAGATGGGTCAATGCCACTTCTCTCAATTGCCACCAGAACTTGCTAATAAGACCCTATCGCTGAAGATAACACACATATTGCTCACATTGTGTGTGAACATTGGTCATAGGACATGGAGAAATCAAATTATTACTGACCAGGAAGCTTCCTTCCTGCTGGCTAGCTTTCCTGCCTTCAGGAGGAGCCATCCTGGGAGAAACAGTCATCAGCCCTTCTACCCAGCTGCAGACCCTGTTGCAATCGAAACAATGACTAGAATGATAAGTAATTATCATTATAATTATTACATTATCTTGGGCTTATCGCCCGAGAAGATAGCAGTGCCCAAAAAAAAAAAAAAAAAAAAAAGACTTTCTGGTGAAATTGAAGGTCTACCTCTTACAGTAAATGCTCATCTGATACTGTAAATCTTGCCAAGATCCCATGGTTGAGGAGTTCACAATACACAGAGATGAACTTACCATTATTATTCTGCTACATTAGCATAGAATCAAACTGTTTTCTAAATTTGTGTCTGTATAGACATAGGCTGGTGTAGCCCTCAGACTACATCAGAGAAGTTTCTCTGTACAGAAGATAATGATTAGCACAGAAATTCACAACTAGTCATGATACAGATAATAAGCATCTCTTGTGTCAGTTATCATCTGACCTAGGTATGCAGGATGGCAAGAGCACATCCACACATAGATAGATAGATGATAGACATAGATAAATGGACAGAGAGACAGATAGATAGATAGAAAAATGATAGACAGACAGACAGACAGATGAAAATAAACATTCAAAAACAGAGAAAGAAGAAGGAGGAAAAAGGCCTGGCCTTTGTAATGAAGAATGGTGTCTCTCTAAACCACCTGAACATACACACAGCCCCATGTGCCTAAAATTGGGAAGTTCAATTTTTTCTGACTTAAGGCAGATTTATGGCTCGGGAACAAATTTCCTACAATATCTCCTCCTGTTCATGGCTCAGAGACGATCTTAGGAGAGGGGTGGAAAGACTGTAAGAGCAAGAGATTAGCAATGATGGGGGTAAAAAGTATCTTTGAGAAATGACAGGATTTCTGCACTCATAAACTCACAGCTGCTATGGTTTTCTGCTAAAGACCTGAACAAGATAAAGCCTATCAACACTCTAGCAAGGAGTGGAAAAGAGTTCATGAGTCCTCCACCTCTCACTGGGGAGTTAGGAAAAGTTGATGTCTTCTGGGATAGAGATACTTACTTTTCTTTAAGGATATGTCCTTTGGTAGTTTGACCATGCTACAGTGAATGACTCCCCACGCTGGAGTACATGGGCAGCATATGTTGGAGTTGAGAGGTTAGTTGGAGTTTTATTATTTACTATTTATTATTTTTTAAAGACAACATGAAGAGGTGGAGATGATACCGAGAAGGACTAGAACTGGAATGGGTTAGATGAAGGAGTTATGAGTGAATAGGATCAAAAGACAGAGAAAACTAATACCTTAATAGAAGTATGCTTTCTTGGAACAGCAACCACGACTACTGATTGTTGTGCTCTCTACTGGGGAGGACTATTTCTCCCACTCTCAGCATCCTTTGGTAACCTGTAGTTCTTTATTTTCTAACAAGAACTGACAGTTACTTGCTCCGATTTTTATTCATTGGCCAGAAGTTACATGATCATAGCTAAGTTAAAGACATTGATGGAATTCAATCCCCTAACAACTGTAAGGAAAGATGAGACTATTTGTAACAGTCCTAATATCTGATCAATGTTAATTTGAATTGTGGCAAGTTATGTAAAATACAATATGAAATAATAGCCTATGGAAGAGAATATGGAAATTTTTTTATTTATCAAGAATCCTCAATTTATAAAGAAGAGTTTTACAGTTTCATCATTTTTGTGTTAATATATTTTATTATAAATGCATTTTAAAGGTTTATTTTATTTTCAGTGATGTGTATGCAGGGAGGGTGTGTGTACACGAGTATAGGAACCTATGGAAGCCATAAGAGAGTATTGCATGCCTTAGAACTGGAATTACAAGTGGCTGTGAATTGCCTGGCATGAGTACTGGAAAAAGGTTGTTTTAATCTGAGGCTATTCTATCTATAAGTTTTCAAACAGCATGCTTTACCATCCATCTTCAAAGAAAGAAAGAAAGAAAGAAAGAAAGAAAGAAAGAAAGAAAGAAAGAAAGAAAGAAAGAAAGAAAGAAAGAAAGAAAGAAAGAGATGGACAACCTCTAAGGTTTCCTCATGAACTTTACTTCTACTTTCCTCATCCACTTTCGTGAATACTGTCTAGATGTCTTCCCCCATTTCCTGCTACTTCACTTAATCTTAAACTCCAATTTCCTTCATCCCACTTCACCCAGGTGACCTGAAGTCATAAATCCAATGGTTACAATACTTGCCTCCTCCCTTTCACAGCATTTGACATTTCTGAAAGCTTGAATCACTGTTGCATAATGCTTCACACTGCAAAAATCCTTTGTGCTTCTTCTGTCTTCCTGTTTGTGCTGTTCTGTACATGCCTTCTCTTCCAGTAACCGCTTCCCAGGACTCTACCTTAAATGTATTCCTTCCTAGATTATATGACCCCTCCCCCAACAGTATCTATTGCATTCTATCTATCTGTATTCTATCTGTATTATTCTAGTCAATTTCACATTTGAATTATTAGACTGCACCTCAATTCTGAGAATTGGATCCATTTATATATCTAATTTCCATAACTTAACCTCTACTTTTATGCAAAAATTCCTTCTGTTTTACATAATTTTAGCTGGAATCATACTCTTTCCCTTAAGGCAACCACATCCTTCACAGCTCCTCCACCACTTACAACCACTCATAAAATCCTTTGGCAAGTTCTAGCTATCCAAATTACCTGTGAAATTAATGCCTTGCCCCACATTTCTACCTCATCTTGGTTCAGACATCCATAACCTCACTTCTGGAATCCATCAGTAACTCTCAGCTAGTTTCCACACTACAAACTTTTCAATGAATTCATCTTACTGCAAGCATAGCAATAATCCTTAGAGTAGTCCATCTGCACCACTTTTGTGTTGAAGTCCTTCAGTGACTCCCTTGCTGCAGCTATGAAGAGAAGTTGAGATACTTCTGAAATATAAGACACATAATGTGGAATACAAAGTAGAGAGAAAAGACAAGCCTAAGATGCTTTCAAGATAAACCTGAAATATGAGGGAAATATTTTAAAAGATCAGTTTTGTAAAGGCAGTAAGGGAAGACAGGTCCAACAGAAGGCCTGCCAGGCTTAGGGCAAGGGAAGCACTAGAGTAGATGAGCAAAGCTGAAAGCTGGAAGCAGATTTAGTTGTTGATGCCATAGACATAAATCAAATTCACAGGAAATATCTATTGAACAAGACGTGAGAAACAGTGGACACTGAAAGAGTAACGTAAGAGGACAGGTGATGACAGAATTAGAAGGTAAATAAAGGCAACTGTGAACAGGACAAGAAAGAGAATGTGAAATAGACTTAAAGTGTACTGCCTGTTATTGAACAAAACATCTCAATTCTAAGTGATTTGTTTGGATAAACAGGATGAATGAGAAACAACACATGGTTTTGTGATTATTTTTATGAATTGAACATTTTATAAGTATTAAACATAATCAGTTAATCCTGCTTCTTTCTTATTATTACATATTACCATAGATCTATGTGGGAGCATCTCTAATTTTCATGTACTATTTCCCTTAGTTGCCCCTTAGCACCATTCTAATAGATGGACATTCTGTGTGTGTGTGTGTGTGTGTGTGTGTGTGTGTGTGTGTGTTCATGTGTGTGTGTGTGTGTGTGTGTGCGTGTGTGTGTGAGTCTGTCTGTCTGTGTGTGTACACATGTCTCTCTGTGTGTGTGCATATCTGTGTGTGTGTCTGTGTGTGTGCATATCTGTGTGTGTGTCTGTGTGTGTGCAGAAGGTGTGAACAGGTTTAATGGTTTCTTGTATAGTGTACTTAGATTGCTGAAAAGTTTTTAGTTGGTTTTTTGTTTAGCTTTTGCTTTTTTTATATTCTTTCTAGAGTGTTGTGGAATATTTGTGTATGCTGTAAAGATGTGTCTCTGCCTAAGGTTTAATAAAGAGCTAAATGGCTAAGAGCTAGGCAGAAAAGGATAGGAGAGATTTCTGGGGAGAGAGAGGAAGAGCAGGAGGAATCTAGGGCATATGGTACAGAACAAAGGTACAAGCCACATGGCAGAATGTAGATTAATAGTGAGAGGTTAAGTTGTAAGAGCTAGTTGGAAAAAAGGCTAAGCTAAGACCAAGCTTTCATAATTAATATTAAGTCTCCTTGTCATTATTTGGGGTTGACAGCAGAAAAGAAAGTCTAACTACACTAGAGCATTAAAAACACAAGAAATTTATATGACAAACTATACTGTCAGACTAGGAATGAAAAAATAAAGAAGGGCCAGAGGCATGTAAAGGAAATTAAAAGTGGGTTCTGTATCTGGAGTGGTTAAACAGTAAATATTGATTTCTAAAAGTTCTGAAGACTGGAAGTCCAAGATCAGGATACCGTCAATGGGGTGCTAGTAATAGGCATTGGGCTTCTCCCTGTCCCTTCACATGGCAAAAAGACAGTAAAAGAGATGTCCCAGTCCCTTCTAAAATCACTAGTCCCATACATGAAAGTTCCACACTCAAGGCCTAATTACTTTCTAAAGTCCTTAGATCATCACATTACAGGTTATTATTTCAGCACACGACTTGGGAGAGATGAAAGCACATGTTTATTCTCTCCATAATAGGTACCTAGGTAATTTGCAACTCCCAACAGTAACACCAATATTGCAGTTATATTTATATCTACCTTACAGACATAGATAAAAATACTCCAGGGCTGCATCTAGAAGCAGAGCGTATACATGTGTAGTACTTAGTTTGAGTGACTATTGTCACATTGTTCCCTGAATGGCTTCCACAGCCTACACCCTGTCAAGCAAGACAAGATTCTTTTATCTTCACATATTGAAAAAAAAGTAAGCAAATCTGTTTTTTTCAAGTTATTTCCAAGCTAAGAACTTAAAAACAATATCATACTTTAATTTATATCTCTGATTATAAGTTATTTTAGCACTAGTTTGTATTATATGCTTTACTTGCCTTATCTACAAGTTGCCAATATCTTTCCCCACTTGTTTTCTGTTGCTTAGGACTGTCTCCTTATTGATTTGTTGGAAAGATTTGGATATTCCAAATATTAGTGCTTTGTCATTTTTGGACTTCACATATATTCTCTCCCTATGTTATCTGACTCACATATGTCTGCAGTGTCTCTGTTAATTCTCTAGAGATGTCATAATACAGTACAAACTGCATAAATTAAAACAAAGGAAATTTTTTTCTTCACAGTTACTGAAGATTAAATGCACAAAGGCAAAGTATTAGTATGACCATGTTCCCTCCAAAGTGTCTGGGAAGAATAACTCCTCTTTCATATTCTTGTGGCCTCTGATATCCCTTGTCTTTTGGCAGCATAATTACAGCCAGTACCCCAATTGGCACTAGCTCATCTTTCCTCTGCATCAATGTCTGTGTGTCACGGAGACTTCTTATAAGAGCCCAATTCTAATGCAGTATAACTTCTTCCTAACTAATTACATTTTCCAAGATCCTTTTTCCAAATAATGCCATATTCTGAGGTTCTGGGTGAACTGTACACCAAGATTCCTATTGTTCTATAGTCTGGGTGAGACAATGCTCTATACTGAACACAATATGCACGCTATAAGGTTATATGACACCATGAGTTACTTTTGTTGCTGTTCTCTTTGTTTTATGATCATCTTAAGAACACTTCCTGGCCAGGTGGTTCTAGTTTTACAAATGTAATAATTGAAGAAGTTATTCTTGCATAGGCATCATTAAGTGTATTGCTATAAATTAATCATAATCTCTAAGTTTAGGGGTCTACTATAATGTTTTACATACTATATGTAAGTCTACATGTATGTATGGTAATTTCTATTATTTAGATCATGGTTCAGATGTAAAAAGCTTAGTCTTAAACATAATAATATTAAAAGGATAATTTTAAAATTTGAGACCTAAATTGAATGCATGCATGTATACATCACATATGCACACACTCACACACACACACACATACACACACACATTATGGACTATACAGTAATCATCACTGCCATGGCATTAGCCAACTCAGTTTTGAAGATTACTCCAAGGTGATTTTTTTAAATAAAATTATAAATTACATTTCTGTAAGAGTCTGGTTATTCACAGTTTCTTTCAATGTTTACCCACCTCCATAACCACAGTAGTCTTATGACAAAATGTCCTAAGAAAAATGTTTCATTCATTATAATAGAGAGTGTGCCCTTGATTTTCTCAGTTAAAAGCACCAATGAATTTAGCAGAGACTTCAGAATCCTGATTCTAAGTTGCTCAAGCTTTCTATGCCACTGAGAAAAATTAAGAAAATTAAACTTGATCTAAAGCACTGATGGTTAAACTCCAGTTCCCCAGTGACCTGATGGTTGAACTCCGGTTCCCAGATGACCATGTTAAAGTTCCCAGCACAGCTGTTAGCATCACAGCTATTTACTCAGAAATCAGATATGCTCATTTTGTGCAATGCACCAGGGTAAGCACAGAGAACACAGCTGTGGTGATGGGAGGTTTGGGGATAGCAATGGTCTAGGGCACCACCCATAAGTAAGCGCTCCAAAACCTAAGCATTTTTTACTATAAGATGAAGTAAGTTGGATTTTCTATATTTGGAAACCATTGTTATAAGCCAATTAGTTTGGAAGGCATAAGAATAAAAGAAACAAGAAAAGAATAATTACAGAAATTCTAACAATTCAAAGCAACTGTGCTTTGAGGAGATAATGAAGGAGGCCTAGAAGAAAACGGGTCATGGAGTAGGGCAAAAACACTGCCCTTTCTAACAGAGTTCACTGCACCCCTATTTCAATAATAGTTCTCTTTATGATTATGATTCTCCTGTTGCACAAGGCCTCTGTAACCTTGACTTATTAATATTCCTCTAACATGAAGCAAACCAGCATACCTAAAATGAAACTGTCAAAAATAAGCCACATTTGTTCCTTACCAACTTTAGCAAATGAGGTAAATGCCAGTAGAATTTTAAAGCATTTACTATATTTTATTTTTGAAAAAATATGATTCTTTTAATGTCTAAAGTTATCATACAGCCAATCTAAGTATTCTATCACAAAGAACAAATAAGTGAACTAAAATGTTGAAGAAAAAAGATGCTCAAAAAATATTGATGGGGGGCAGGCAGTAAGAAAGAAGCTGTGAAAAAAATATTCATGAGAGAAGTGGCCAGAAATAGAACAGGGTGGAGCCAACAAAGGAAGAAAACAAAATACAACTACATACCCTGAAGAGCAAGAGACAGATTGTCTCTACAACCAGTAAATAAACGCCTTGTCAGGGAATCTATTCCAGACTCCTGAACATGACTTTGCAAGCGGCAGCAAAGAAGGCAAAGACTCGGTCACACTCATAACTGGAAAGAAAAACACAGAAGACAGGAAGCGCATACTGATGCTGCTGTGAAAATGGTTCAGTTTCAGCTGCATGTTTGCATACTTCCAGCAGGTTCTGATTTGAGGATTTTGAGATAAAGTGAATGAAGGGGTCCTTTCACTTTGTACTAGAGAACTAATTCTCCTCAGAGTGACTAGAATATTCCTCCAAAACATTCTCTGAGTTCCACTCCACAGCCTTCACTCTATATCTAATCCCCAGTTTCCCCTGGCTGGCCCATTCTGTTGCACTGTCCCCAAGTGCAACCTATGTTACTCACATTAACAACAAAACAGAAATTAAAAAAAAAAGAATTACTGAATTACTCTGGTGAAAAACAGAGAAGATTTGTGTCACTTGCGGGGAGTGAGAATGGGATTTGTGTCTGTTATCAGAGCACACACTTTGTTCACCTGTCCACATGATGCTGAATTTTATGCATGAGCTGCACTGCACAAAGGGACACTTAGATAACTGGAGAATATTGTTTTGGGATGTGCCTGTGAGGGTGTTCTCAGGGGACACTAAAAATTGAGTTGGTGGACTGTATAAAGATTCATTTTCACCAGCTTGGATTCACATATTCTATCTAATCCACTAAGGACCCAAAAATCAAGTCTGAGGAGGGTGAATACTGTTGGTAACATCCTGAGATTGGACAGCTATCTTTTCTTACTCTTGTGTATTTAGCCACAGAATAGGACTTGGTGTTGTCTTTTCTTTTCTACAGCCTCTTAGACATTCCAACTTGGACCAAATCATTCTTTTGGATTTCTCAATACTCCAGTTTACAAAAGGCATTGCCAGGGACTTCTGAACATCCATAGCTACATATTGATCTCTATCTTTCTGTGTCAATAAATGAGAGAGAGAGAATTTCCTATGGATTCTATTTCTCTGAAGAATCTTGACTAATATACTCCATATTTCATACATCAGTACATATCATTCTTTGTAGTTATTACTTCAAGTTTGACTTCTATCCAGCAGGCAATAATCATGAAGAAATGATGTTCTTTGACAATATGAAAAATCTCAGACTCAATGGGGAGACTAAGAACAAGGAAAGGAAAACCTTTTCTTCCAATTTCAGTACTTCAAAGTCGATTATCTGGGTCCCCACGATACCAATAATTGTTTTTTTTTGAGACCTTGTTGTGTTCCATCAATATCCTGTCTGGCATTAAATATGTGTCAACTAGGACCCAGGCTCTAGGAATGCTAACAAAATATACAAATAAGATACACCATGAAACAATGAATCAGGCCATATCATAGACACAGACAGCATAAAAAATATAAAATTGGGATAGGTTACTTATACTTAGTGCAGGTTACATAACATAGAGATGTTTTCCCAAAAGAAATAAAATGGTATGCTAGCTTGGTTAATTAGAATTTACTTCACAGGAATGGCTAATTAGAATTTACCCTATAGAGGAAGATATTGAAAATTATCTCTCATGGTAAGTCCTTGTACAAATGTTAAGTACACTTGGGGTCTACTAAAATGACTTTGATATGAAGATACAGCCTGGGAGTAGCTCATCTATATCTATATATGCACCTTAATTATGACAAAATAAAAAATATACTGCAATAAAGAATATTTACATTATTAGCCAAAAGTTAATCATCTGTAAACATTTATTGAAACAGACAACACTAGAATGGGTACTTCTTAGGCTAAAAAGACCTCGCTAAATTAACACATTGGGAAATTCAGATGTAGCACAACAATCAGAAGATGTCCTACAGTTGGCAGATGAATGATTATGGGTTATTGCCATGGCATCAGTTATAACTCAGCCCACTTTAGCCAGTAGCAATTAACTAATTGGAAGAGAGTTACAAAAGCATACTCTTGAACCTAGCTTTTAGAAAAAACAGTGAGGAAAACTGAAGATGGTGTGAAATACTCCAATTTAAGAGGTGCAGAGGCCCAAAGCACAGTTAGCAAACTGTTCAGAAACACTCTCCACAAACAAAATTTATAACGTATAGTAATTTGGGTAATTACTTTATGAAATATAATATCTTAATAATATATTTATTATGTAGACACTTTTTAATTTCAAAGTTGACAATTTTTTATTTTAAATATTTTTTATTAAGAGATTTTCAATTCATTTTACATACCGACCACAGATTCCCCTGTCCTCCCTCCTCCCAAGCCCCAGCCTTCCCAAATTTTCAGAATTAGTAACCATAGAACTATAGGTAGTGGTTGGTCCCAACTTAAGCAATTCAATAACTAAAAATTGGACTGCACTGTTACTGTGTTTTAAATATAAAACAGCTCCACAGGTTCGGGTGTTAAAGCCCAGGGCCTGTTCTGCAACTGGGAGGCAGTAAGTCACTGGAGGCAGTTTTCCCAGCATAGCTTATCTGTGGCTTGTTTTTAATCCCCCCTCCTCCACCCCCAGTCTTTGCCATCATAGGAGATTCTCACCTGTCCTTCCTGGCTGTCATGAGTTGAACAGCCCCACATGGTCCAAAATCAGCAGAAACAATGTTTACAAACTTACATCAATTAAAGCATAAACTAAAATAAATGTTCCCCTCTTTGGGTGTTTTTGTCAAGTGTTTGGACATGGCAGTAACAAACTGACTATCACAATAACATTTCTTAGATCTGACACTGTTTGAAGATGAGACGAATATAAACTGAGCTTTAAGGTCTGAAATAGAGAAGTGGTCTGCACAAAAGATGACAATGGCTTTTCTACATAGATGGAGAACGATGCCAGAGTTTCAAGGCTGCTGCAGTGGGGGAAAATGGGGATAGGATATGGGAAAAGAGAAAAATATGCATAAAAGGCTCTCAAGACATCTGCAGAGATGTTCCTTTAGATCTAGCTCAATTGTAACTTGTACAGCTACAGATTTCATGAGGCATGATAGAAAACAAGTAGGTGCTGTAGCCCAATGGGAGCTAAAGAGGCCATGCACTGTGAAGATGTGTGGAATTCTGATTTTCCATAATGAATTCTTCCCTGAATTCCACAAACATTCAGTTGAGATCCCATGACCATGACAACTATACATATCCCCAACCACAAGCTCATCAGAAAAAAATATGTGAGTTACTAAATAAACTGAATACCCAAAGTCCAATACCACTTAATACAATATAACATACAATTCCCTAGCAATGTAACCTCACACTGTGCAGAATACAATCAAAATTACTACATATGCTAAGAAGCAGGAAAGTATGACACATAATCAAGTATATAGAAATCCAACCAAAAATACCATGAATATTATAGTGAACAAATAAAAGTCTTAGAAATATGACCAAGGATTCAAATACAAAAGTGGACATAGTAAACAAATAGATAACCAAAGTAGAGGAACAAAAATTGACAGGAAAAAAACGGCAATTGTGTGTCTCAGAATTTTTGAAAAAAAAAAATTGACTAGCTCATTTTAGTAGCAAATTGGGAAGCACAAAAGAAAAGAGAGTAACAGAAGTTATTCAGGGGGCATGTGGAAAAAGAGACGAAGGGAGAGGGGGGAGGAGGGAGGAGGTACTAAAAAAATAGAAACAGATTCCCAGTGACATCTGAGAAACTGACAAGAGAATTAGAACGTATGTAATCCAAACTGAGACTTCAGAGCTGTAACTGCACAGATATGAATTCTGCAATAGCATGAATATGTGGTAATTTGTAAAATGGTAACAGAAACCTAATAAAGAAGTATATTTTATAAAGAGCTTTTATTAGAGATGAAATAACACACTATTTAAAGGAAATAAATCTTATCATTCATGATAGATACACACCTAGGAAATCCTACAGAAATATCGTACACACACACACAATCTAGTTTATAATTCAACATCCTTAATAAATCTAGAAATATTTTTTGACTCTTCTCAGAAGGGGCCAGCACTTTTACACTACATGACTTGTTTGAAGACAAGGAATAGCAGCTGAAATGAAGTAGGAAATCACTACACAATTTGGAAATGAATAAATCCACAAATTGAACAGTCAAGTACATGAGCCAAGCAGTACACTGCTGCCTCTAAAACCAAAAAACACCTACATGAGGATGTACGTTGGACTATATGCAGGACAATCAGAAAGGAAATCACTACTTAGGAAAGAAACAAGCAAAAATTTAGGATTTTGTTATTAATACCCAACCTGACTTTCAGATGAATAACAGAAAGTCAGCTTCAATAGTCCACCTGTATTATGGGTCAGAAAGGAGAACAGAAATCAAGTGTATTATCCACAAAATGTAGAAAGGATTATTACAATTAAAAAAGAAATGAAAAGTAGACATATCTTGTTTTTTTGTTTGTTTGTTTGGTAAGCAAAAGGACACATTCTGCATCTAGCCTTTTTGAATTTTTTTCCTCATGTTCCGCACAGTGGAAAGAATGTGCACATATCTGCAAAGTTGCAAATCTAATTATAATATACAAGGTCAAATAGCAGCACAGAAATAGAAACTGAGATTTGAGGAAAGTGCTTATATTTTCAACCAGTGCATGGACCATAGGATGAGGCAGTTGAATGAGCAGAATCAGCAGGAGTTTTATAAACTTCACATTGTTTGTATTTGACTACATGTAAGACAAGCTTTCAGTGCATCATAGTTCCTAATAAAGAGCATGCTGAAAAGAAGAACAAGGGAAAACGTACAGCAAATGCCTGTTTGGGATAAAAGTCAATGTCACTAGAGACTAGAGTGAAGGAGGTATTTTCATTACCTTTAGGTTGTTGTTTATCTAATGCAGACTAATGTCAGCACTGTTCTTGTTTATTCCAGATGCTAGTGCCTGAAACATTTTAATTGTGTATGTTAATTTCCAAATCCTTAACATTATGAAAACTGCTGTGACAGGTCACGTGTACATATTTCAGAAAAGACTGCTACAGACATGCTTATTCACTCATGCCCATTGACACTCCAGTCACAATAGCTAGGAGAAAGAAACAGTCTAAATGTCCTTTAACTGATGATTTGATGGTGAAAATGTGATTCATACACACAATGGAATATTATTCAAGTATAAAGAAAAATGAAATTATAAAATTTAAAGGTAAATGAATGCAGCTGGAAATAATCATGCTGAGTAAGGCAACCCAGACCTAGAATGTGAAATGTTACATGGATGCCAGATTTGAACCTTTATATGTGTGTGTTTTCGTTGGAATACCTGTAGATGTGAGGAAATGAATGAGGGGTCTTGAGGTGGGGATATAAAGGGAAGGATGACTGACATGTAGGTGGTATGAAAGGGGAAAGGGGATAATGGAAGAGGAAAGAGTGAATGAATGAAGGTGAGGGGCAGGGAATAAGGTGATGGACAATTGATGTTAAAGGTCTTTGAAAACACTGTGTGGCAATCTACTATAGCAGAAGCTTCTCTGTCTATAAGGAGTTTAAACAGTTACCCTATAATGCAGGGGGGGGGGACGGACAATGATTCCCCCATTCTCCAAAGTCTAGGAACAATTACAGAAGAGGGATGGAAAGACTCTAGGATCCAGAGAAAGTGAATGCTATAGTGAAACTGTTTAGCAGACACGACACCACCATTGCACAAAGAAATCTTCAGCACCTATGACTGCTTTCGCAAAACCTGTGTGATGGTCAAATCAGCCAAACTCTTAGCATGAGTGAGTAACAAGCTCACAAACTTTCACTACTAGCCAAGAAATTATTGGTAATTTAAGGCTGCAAGGTGGGGGGAGGTCAATTAGCTTCAAGGATATGGTCACAATAAGGCTACACATGGTGCAATATATGACTTTATGCTTAGGTACATACAAGCAGCACCAAGTGGACTCCCCAGATTAAAACAAAAAATGAGCATGTGAACTTTGGAATAAAAAGTGGTAGGGGAAAGAGGAGGATTTGGAGGGGAGAGAAAAGGGGATGAGTTTACCAAAAGTTGTTATGTGTATGTATAAAATTCTCAAGCAAAAAAATAATTCCAAATAATTCTAGGGAAATAAGGATCTTGAATGTCTCAAGTTAACAATATTTTATGTGTGCACATGCATGTTCATGCACAAATGTGCCTGCATGTGTGTGCACATATATGTAAAAGGCCAGAGAACAACTTCAGATGTCATTTCTCAGGAGCTTTCTGATTGATGGTGGTGGTGGTGGTGGTGGTGGTGGTGGTGGTGGTGGTGGTGGTTAAGACAGAGATTCTCATTAGCCTGGAGCACACTGATTATGATAAACATGTTGGCCAGTGAGTCCCAGAGATTTTCTTGTCTCTGCCTCCCCATAGCTGGGATTATAAGCATTGGCCACCATGCATGCCCTACCTTTTCTACTTGTGTGCTGGAAATTGAACTCAGGTCCTCATCTTATGCGGCATACAGTACCTACTGCATTATCTTCCTAGCCCCTGGAGTCAACTCTATTAAAACCTGAAGTCTTCACTGTCTTCATTTCATATAATCTTCTCTTTACATAGACCAAATGTAAGGTACCTATGGCATTCAGGATTTATGCAAATTCGGGGTCCCTAATGACTAAGTGAAACTGCATCCCTAATTAACAACCAGGCCCTGTTATTTTATGAGAAAAATAAAGAAGAAAAGAGGAAGACAAGAGGAGGAGAAGGACAAGGAGGGAGGAGGAGAAGCAGCAGCAGGAGGACTACGGCAATGAAGAAGAAGAAGGCCACATGATTACATACAAACTTCAAACCAAATATAGTGAAAGTGCAGCCTCTTTTAAATTAGTCATTCTAAGCATCCTGTTTCCTAAAACTAGCCTGTTGGGAAATGAAGACAGTCCATAACCACTCTGTACATAATTTACACTAATTAAACATATGACATGGATTTGCATCCAAGTCATAAATGATGAAGTTTTAAAGTTACATTAACTTTTCCTAGTACCTAAAAATGAAAGTGAGGCTCCTTGGTATTTATCTAACACATCAAACACAAACTGAAATTTGTGGTCACTTTAAATATTTAGCTGATAGTCTGGCTTTTTAAGAGGCTATTTACTTGACATATAAAGGAAAAGTGAATTTAGAGTCAGCACCATCAGGCTTTATTTGCCTTGAAACACTAATACTCATCACAGTATAATGTATATGCCAACGATGTGCCACCAAAAGCTGTGTGATGTGTTAGGGATATAGAGATGAATAAATAAGGAATGCTTCCCTTAGTTACTTCTAGGGAAGAGAGGAGGAATGTCCTATGTCAGGAACTTCAGGGATTTTGCCAGGTGTGCCAATGGAAGGTGGTAGACAATGACTTCATAACACACGAGCTGAGGCCTGAAACATAATTATAGCTTTGCAAACAAAGGGAATTCAGTGTCCAAAGCAGCACAACATGAAGGAAAGAAGCCAGCATGGACAAGCGTGGAGTGGCATAGGTTAGTAGAGGACTAAAGAGAGTTAGTCCTTTGATGGGTGTCAGTCAATAAATAGAGGGGGCAGGAACACAGACAGCTGCTTGAAGGACTTGGGACTTTTCTTATAGATAAATTTGAAATTACTGAGGGATTTTGAACATAATTGGCATTGTGTTAGAGAATATCCTTGGCAGCAAGGAGAAGGGACTGGGGAATGAGACTGTAGGAGAGAAGGTCTAATTCGACAGAGAGCAGTGGCATGTGATTATCCAGGTGAGTACGGATACAAGCCTGAACAAGCACAGCAGTAATGACAGGAAAAGAGAAGGGTGTCTAACTTTGTTCTGTGAGTAGTATTTCTAAGACTTTCATGGGTCAGTTCCTATAAACTCCTGCAGGTGTAGTTACAAGTGAAAGATCTATTACAAGATCATTAAAGGGGCCCTGGAGAGATGCTCAGTGGTTAAGAGCACTGACTGCTCTCCCAGAGGACCTGGGTTCAAATCCCAGCACCCATATGGCAACTAAAAGCTGTCTGTGGCTCCAGTTACAGGGGATCTGACACTCTCATACAGATAAACATGCAGGCAAAACACCAATGCACATAAAATGAAAATAAATTGTAAAAAAAAAAAAAAAGGAGGAAAATTGGGAATTAATCTATCTCAGGACTCAGCTATACCACTCTTGGGCATATACTCAAAGGATGCTCAATCATACCACAGGGACATTTGCTCAATTATGTTCATAGCAGCTTTATTCATAATAGCCAGAACATGAAAAAAACTAGATGCCACTCAAACTGAATGATGGATAAAGAAAATGTGTTACATTTTTATACAATGGAGTATTACTTGGCTGTTAAAAACAATGACATCAGGAAATTTGCAGGCAAATGGATGGAACTGGAAAAAAATCCTTCTGAGTGAGGTAATCCAGACACAGAAAGACAAACATGGCATGTATTCAATCATAAGTGAATATTAGCTGTAGAATAAATGGTAACCATGCTATAATCCACAGACCCAAGGAGGCTAGGTAACAAGGAGGGCACAGGGCGATTGCATGGATCTCCCTGTAAAGGAAAAATAAAAGAGATATCTTGCATGGACTGGGGGTGGGTGGACATGAGAACTTCAGGGATCAGGTTCGGGCACAGATGGAGGGGAAGAGCACTGAAAGAGATGACTGGAAAGCAGGGATCATTTAGGTGTCAGGATGAAACCTGATGCAAAGGAAACTCCTATGAATCTACAAGGATGACTCCAGTTAAGACCTAGCAATGGTGGATATGTAGACTGAACTGGCCATTCCCTGTGACCAGATTGGTGACTATCCCAATTGTCATCAGAAAGCCTTCATCCAGTAACTGATGGTAATATGCAGAGACCCACAGCCAAACATTAGGTGGATCTTGGAAAATCCTTCTGAAGAGAGGGAGGAAAGATTGTAGGAGCCAGAGAGGTCAAGGACATCATAAGAAAACCCATAGAAACAACTAACCTTGCTCATAGGAACTCACAGAATCTGAACGAAGCAGGGAGCCTACAAAGGACCAACCTAGACCCTCTATGTATATGTGACAGTTGTGTAGTTTGGTCTACTTATGTGTCTCCTAATAATAGGAACAGGGACTGTCCCTAATGCTTTGGCTGGCTCTTGGGAATCTACTCCTCATACTGCGTTGCCTTGCCCAGCCTGAATACATGGAGAGGTGCTTAGTCTTACTGCAACTTGATATGCCATGCTTTGTTGATACCCACAGGGGGCTTGCCTCTTTCTGAACAGAAACAGAACAGAGTGGATTGCAGATGGGGTCAGAGGGGAGATAAGAAGAGGGAATGGGAGGAAAGGAGGGAGGGGAAACTGTGGTTAGGATGTAAAATAAATTAATCAATTAAATTTAAAAAAGAAAAGATCCTTCAAAGACTTTGCTAACAAACTATCTAAATAAAAGCCAATAAATATTATTATTTCTATAGAGTGCCATAGCACAACATTATTAAGTAATTAAGATAAATTTGGTAATATCAGAAAAAGTTTACTTTTTTCTCTGCTGGTTTCAACTCGTCTTATTGTACAAGTCATAATGAGACTCAAACTCACTCCACTCACTTTCTCCATGTTTTCTAATACCCTAGAGAGCAAACGCAGTGAAGTCATACCTACATCCTTCCACCAGCAGGCATGCTGGCAGCACAGTCTCACTTATTTTGTACTTAACAAGACAGTGCTCAACCATGTTCACATTTAAATGTCACAATATCCCTCAAGAGCAAACAAAATTTGGATTTAAAAATTAGCCATGTAAAGAAATTGTAAAATTTTCTCAATGTTATATGATAAAAGGAAGTGCTAAGATTCAACATCAGCTCAGCTATTGCAGAGAGACAATTCACACTTAGCCCTTAACAAGTGTCTGACAATGTCATAAGTTTATATGCTTTTTATATAAGCTATTTAAAGCATATAAAAGTATGTTCATCCCCATTTCATGCTGAAACTCAAGGAGTAAACAAAAGGTTGCATACATTGTCTGGTTATAAAACCATCAACAGGTTATCCTTAATTTCAGACACAGACCATTGGGCTACAATTAATCTGGCCTAATCACAACTGTTTGCATGGAAACCGTTCTAAACCAGAAGAAATTGACCTCAAAGTCAACTAAACTCAGACATAATGCTGAATCAGCCTCTGCTTTCCTGCCTTCTTCTCTGAATGCCTATAAAATGAATGCCTGTCAGCTGTAAATTTCCTGACTTGATGCTGTAACTTGAACATTTTCCATTACAAGATCAAGTAATAATACATGTGATTTAAAAAAAAAAAAAAAGAACAGAAAGGAGGATTATCTAGGATAAAGAAAGGAACAAGCCAACTATGGCAGAGAGCACAGGGAGGGCAGTAATGGAAGAAAAAGATGAGAAGAAAGTGTAATAGCATACAAATATGTATGAAAATTCTGGTTTAGAGATGTAGCTCAGCTGGAGATGTGTAGATGAATTCTAAACGGTCTTAATAAATAAAAAACATGGAGCCAGAAATTTGGGTTAAAACCCGAGAGAAGGATCAGAGGAATCGGATAAACCACAAGCCGACCTCATCTCACCAACTCCACAGCATCCAAAGAGAGCTTCTTCCTCTATACTCATGTTAATATGCCTTTTCTGTTCTGTTCTCTCATTGGCTGTCTTAGCCCAGCCACATCACTTCCTCTTCCTGCACATCTCTCTCACTTTCTGTACAGACCTCCAGACCTCTATGGTTGGTACTGGGATTAAAGGCATGTGTCATCATGCTTGACTCTGTTCCCTAGCATGGCCTTGAACACACAGACATCCTGCCTGCTAAGTGATAGGATTAAGGGCATGTGCTACGGCTGACTTCTTTGTTGACTTATAATGGCTGGTATCTTTATCTGGTCTCCCAGCAAGCTTTATTTATTACAGTACAAATAAAATATCACCACATTTCAGCACAAATAAAATATTACCACACTTCCACTTCCCTTTTTTGTCTAATAAAAATAAAAAAATAAAAAAGTTATAACTAATATAACAAAAACTATACACAATAAGTGCAATAACTATATACAATATATACAAGCAAAAAATACACTCTTCCTCTTCCCGTAATTTCCCTTGTCTGCTTATCTTGCCTATACTTCCTACCTGGCTACTGGCCATCAGCATTTTATTAAACCAGTGTACAAAAGCATTCTCCCACAGCAGAGAAGTGTTTGCCTGACAGGAATGAAGCTTCAGGACCAATACCCTGCACCACATAAGCAGGGCATCGGAGACCCAGCTTGAAATCCTAGCACTCAGGAATTAGACGCTGAAGAATCAGAAAGTCAAGATAATTCTCTGCTACACACAGGGAAACTAGAGCCGTCCTGGGATATGTGAAATCATGTCAAAGGCAAAAAGAAGAAGAAAGAGCATTGAGAGTAGGGGAGAGGAAATAAAATGCCCTGCTGTTATAAAACACGTTACTTTATGTGATACCCTAAAATACTAATTTTAAAAAGAAAGACAATTTGCCTAACAGTAATTTCAATGAACTACTCGAAGCCTTCTGTGTTTCTTTCTACACAGTGAGTACAATAACTTTCAGTCTCCATGCAACAGTTTGCACAATCATTTTACATACTGTTTTATCATTGTGATCTTCTACCGACTACATTTTACTAAAAGACTGAAATTTCAAGATATAGCCTTAGGACACCCAAACATTTAAAAATGCATTTATGTAGTGTATAGCAAGACTTTAAAATACATATATTACTGGATTTTACTGCAAGAAATTTTAAATTGTTAAAAGCACATAGCCTAAAACCTTAGCAACATTTTCCTCTCAGTCAAAAGACAAGATGCTAATGTGTAGTGAGAACAAGATCATCTCACTTACAGCCCCTCTCCTCTAGCATTTCTCTTCCCTGTGCATAACACTGATAAGCTGCTTCACATTCTGTATTGTCTCATCTATACATTTAAGTACGTTCTGCACATTACAGAAAGCTCAGTACTAGACATAAAGAATGAATGTAATGGGAATTACAGATGCACGGGAATTTTAAATAACTCTGCCTGTTGGGCCCTACCTGGAAACGAAGCACCTCCTGGATGAATGCTGACCTCTGCAGTGTTCCTGAGTTATGTATCCTCTGCCTTTCCTTCTTTCATTTCACAGGAAGCTCTATGGACTGTGGACAGAGGAGGCTAGGACTGCAGCATCCCAAGAAGTGAAGAAGAAATAAAATAAAATAAGAAAACCACTAAGGAAAGAGAATAGGTGAGGAGGAATGTGGAAAGCAAGACCCAGTGAGAGTCACAATAACTGCAAGGATCACAGCCATCCGATTAAACAGACACTGGAGCTGTAGAGTTCATTATGTCTAATGCATATAGCAAGTCGTATCCTCCTTGATCAGATGCATTCCATTTGGAAAGACTACTGGAGAGACTTTAAAACAACTGTTTTAATTTCCTTTCATTGCAAATTATTTTTACCCTAAAATATAAACTTTGGGCATGGGAGAACATGTTTTTACACAAATAAAAATATAGATAACAAACACAGTATGCTGCCAGGGCAAACCCTCACCCCTCAACACCACCTCCATCTCTGAATATGCTTGTGAGTCCAAACTTCGCCTATCTCCTCTGCAGATGTGTCTAAAAGGCCCAGATGGAATAGAATACACAGGATATAGACCTAGAGTAAGTTATAGAGAGGAAGCAGAAGATCAAGGAAATTAACTGTTGTTCTTATACATTCTAGATAGCAAGAGGGATGATTTTTGGACATCCAATTCTGACTGAGAATACTAGTCAGAAGCATAATGTTTTTTGACATTTAAAACCTGAAGGATTGCATAGTATATTTGTAAGCTAGAGAAATAATAGCTGAAGTAACACACTGACATAAAGAAAATTTCCAAGTTTATTAATTTGTGTATTTGGGGGATGATAAAGATCAAACTCAAGATCATAAGCATTCTCTGAACTACATATCCAGTATTGGAAATTTTAAGTTAAACTAAGCTTTTAATATTCATTATCTAATTAAAGAATAATTTAGACGAGACCATGTAGTTGGGTGGGTATGGAGGTAGGGGTGGATCTGGGGAGAGTTGAAGAAGCAGAGTGAGTATGATCAAAATACAGTGTATGAAATGATCAAAGAATTAATAAAAATATCATTTTCAGGCCTCTTTCCCCATCCTGGGCCTGAATTGGCTGAGAGCATAGATGGTAATCCACCACACTTTTTGGTCTGGGGGTTCACAACCATCCTACCAAGTTCTGCCTAAAGTCTCTAGGCCCAAGTACATGTTGGTGCCTGGGGGCCATGATGCTCAGGGGCTGTGCTGATCTGGGTGGCCTGTGCTACCACCAGGGCCATGGAGGCATCCAGGCCTGAACTGTTACCAAGAGCCATGTATGGGTCTGTGGTCCTGCTGCAGCTGAAGTCTGTGGTGATGTCCATGGCCCGTGTTAGCACAGGAGTCATTGGTCCAGCACTTCACTGGCTCTGGGATATCTGGCCCATCCCCTTGCTGGATATTGCAGCAAGTAAACTGGGCCTAATCATCAGGGGAGAGCTTGGTCTCACATTCAGGAAAGATAGCCCCACCCCTCACCATAGGCATGCACCTTACCTGGGAAGCATTCTAGAAAAACCCTGTGGTCAGGGACACAGGTGAGCCACCCATGAGGGCATGAGAACAGGAGAGCTGACCCTGTCCCTACCCCCACCATCTGCCATGTAGTGGCGTGTGTAAGGGAAAGGTGCCCTCGATGCCCCATACCATGCTACCTGTGACCTGTCCTCTGGGGTCAAGAGAGTAAGAGAACTGGCCCTGCTGTTGCAAGCTACAACATACAGCACACAGGAGAGCAGGTCCTGCACCCTGCCTGGGCAGCATACTCGAGCTGACCCTGTTGTCAGGAGCCCAGTGAGCCAGCTTTGAGGGCATGAGAGCAGAAGAGCTCATCCCACAACCCTCTCATAATCCCCCTACAGCAATCAGAAGAGAGAGCCCTGCCCCTTGCCTGGGCAAAACAGGAGAGCTGGCCCTGGTGATGTGAGTGAGGGGGACCCAGATTTGAGGGCCCAAACAGCAGGAGACTGACCCTGCTCTTTACTATAGGCTGCACAGGGTGAGTTAGCTGAGACAGTGCTGGACAGCTCACCCAGGTAGTGACAAGGAGGGAAAGCCAGCGAGCTGATCAACCCAGCTACCACCCAGGCTTAGAGCGAGATCTGTGAGTAAGCCTACTCCAACATCTATCAAATTTGTGAACTGTTGAGAGCATGTGAAGAGGACAAACCTACAAATCCAAAACAGCAGGATCTCCAGGACAAAAGACAACAGGATATCCAAGAGGAGCCCCAGTGAGAGTCCATTATTGGTGGTGAAGCAGAAACCAGGAGTCTTGAGCAGAACCAAGGACTCCATGCGATGAGCACTTGCAAGTAAAGATGAATGCACTAAAGGGTAAAGTGTGTGACTCAATGGGCCACACTACAGCTTCCACAAGATTTGTGTTGTTGTTTTAATGTTTGTTTTTGTTTTTTGTTTTGTTTGCTTTATTTTTCTTTTAAATTTTGATTTTGTGAGGAGGTGGCGAGGACAGAGAGCAAATTTGAGAAGCTGGGGGAGAAGTGGGATCAAAATGCATAATGTGAAATCCACAAAAAATCAATAAAAGTATATATATATATAATTTTAAAAAAAAACAAAGATTTTAAAACTTAAATACAGTAGAGATAACCAGACCTTTTTAAAAAGTGAAATTTTACATTTAAATATGAAAGTGAAAGGACAAAAAGAAGACACAAAAAACTACATCAACAATTATTACCAGAGCAAAACGAGCGCAAGAACCTCAAAAGCCCCGAGGATGCTCGGTTGATAAATGGACACAGGTATCTCAGAAGAAGGAAGCAGGCAGTTCTCGGCAGTTAGTGATATGTCCTCAAAATCCAAGGTTACAGGAAGGAAACTAAACAAATCAAGGAGGATTCTTCTGAACAACAGCAAGTGTGTTAAACTGTGAGCCTTCAAAAGATGCTTCCTCCTGGAAATATTTCCCTTTGAAGTCCGCTGTCCTGACTCACCAACTGCATTTTTTAACAAAGTCTGAGAGAAAGAGTAAATGAATCACTGTGAGTCAGCAGTTATTAATGGGCATTCTTAAGAAAGGTGCCACTTGATTCTAAAAGCTTAATGACCTTTACCATTTTATAATGCCTGCTCTTCCAAATTATCCTCAAAAAGTTACCAAGACTTACAGGAAAGTTGGCTGATTTATATCCAGCATGCACTGTTAGAAACCAAAAGTTGGCAAAAAGCTTTGGCTGTCTTAGGCACAATGGCAAGGAGTTAAAAAAATCTAAAACTATATGGGTTTTATTTTTGTAAGTCTGGGTCATAAACTAAATTTCTCCAGAAAAGAAGGTACTTCTTAAAACTGCCACAGACAAACCATAGCCATCTTCCTCTAAGAATTGGGCCAGGATCTTTCCTTTACACAAATTCAAAATTTTGCCTCCTAAGACTTTTGACAATTGTAACAAATGCATGCAGTCAGCTGTGGCACCTATCTAACCTGACAGCAAATCTCTGTTTGTTAATAGCAAGCACTGCTTGTAGAAGGGTTTCTGAACTCAAAGCAATTGCTATCTAATGACCAAGGTATTCAGCGAATGTTTGAAGCTGGCAAGCACTGCCCAGCCCAATGCACTAAACTCAGAACTATGCAATATAGATGTCAATGGTTGTCACAGATAATACGTTTCTGCCTTATGGGTCAACATGATCAATAAAATCCCAATTACCCAGTACTAAATTACATAACTAATAACAGTCATCAAGAAAACTGAAATGATTTTCAATGATCATCTTTTGTTTTATGATTCTTAGAAGAACAGAACTTTTAAAGGAGGAACACAAACTACATTATTCTATATCTTCATGCAGAGAAGCCCAAATATTTCTACATATAACACATTTGCAAAGGAGCATATTTACTTGAGCAAGAAATGCAATAGGAAACTGATAAAGATCAGAAAAACTGTCAGTGTTTGGCATATTAGCTACTTTTCCTTTGCTATGATAAAATACCATGACCAAGTCGACTTGTCAAAGAGTCATTTAACTTGCAGATTCAGAGAGCTAGAGTCTATAATGTTAGGGCCAGCATGGCAGCAGGCAGCAGGCAGCAGGCTTGGAGGCTGGACTAGGAAGCTGAGAGCTCCTATCTTGACCCTCCAGCATGTAGGAGAGAGAGCACACAAGAAGAAGGCAAGGCTTTTACTCTCAAAGCCCACCACCAGGGATGTCTTAGTCCATCAAGGCAACACCTCCTACAGCTCCCTGGGCAGGACCACCAATTGGAAACCAAGTGTTCAAATGCCTGAGAGTGTAGGGAATGTTTCTTATTCAAACCACCACAGTTGTGCAGCAAATCAGATCGTTAATAGAATCTCAACTTCAAAGTAAACCTGACTGAAACACAAAGAAAATTAATAAGAATTTTACTGTATTTATAATTTCATCAAAATTTGAGGAAAAACAGACATCTGTAAACTCAATAAAAGTATATAGAATCTTTAATTGCTTAAAATTCATTATATTTGAAACAAAGAAAAATTGATTTTTATTACTTTTTTGAAGATTTTCTTATGTCACTTTGTAATTCTTTTATTTGCTACTTTTACATAGTGTCTCATTTTGTA
Source organism: Onychomys torridus (assembly GCF_903995425.1). Taxonomy (NCBI): domain Eukaryota; kingdom Metazoa; phylum Chordata; class Mammalia; order Rodentia; family Cricetidae; genus Onychomys; species Onychomys torridus. The sequence goes on along the minus strand of NC_050444.1, from coordinate 18,299,486 downwards.
GGCCTGGTTGTGCCTACATTATATATATATATATATATTCCTACATTAGTTGTGTCTTTTACTTGATTAATGTCTATATTCAGTGTTTAAGCATCTGTTTCATGCATATACAATATGGCAGTAAGTAGAAAATTACTTTTTGCCTGAGTACAGCCCACTTGCACTACCCTCCAAGAATGTAAACTGAGAGAAAGTGCTATTGGAATGACTTAGAAGCTGTATCTAGGTTGAGACTGAGCAGATACAGCAAAGGCAGTGAATATGACATACAGAAGAGACACAGGCTTAAAAGCAAAGAGATGCTGGTGTCCAACATTCATTCAATATCAAGTAATTTCCCAAGATCAGGAAGGCACTCAGGTTTTTAAGTGAACTCATCAGTATTAAACATGTTTGTGCCAGACTGCATCCCCTACCCTTGGCTGCATACTAGGACTCATACATAGCCCCCGGCAGTTTTATCAGAGGCCAGCGTGGTTCTAGGGACTTCAGGTAAGACACTGCCCACTGCTCACTAAACCCCTCTAAGCAACCCCAGATTGCACTCCAACTCCTTGGCCCCATATCTGAGCCTACTACTTTGGAAGAAGTTGTAGATTTTTCAAGGAGCCAGGCAGAATCTAGGAAACGCAGGTAAGACACCATCCCCTGCTAGCTAACACTCCTTAAAACCCACTCAGTAACCCCAGACTGCTCTCTCCACTCTGGACTCCATATTAGGACTCAGCTCCTTCAGCCTTAGAAGAATCCAGACTGGTGGTCCTAGACACTCCAGGAAAGACATCACCCACTGCACCCACTGCCCACAAAACCCCTTAAGCCTGCCCCAAAACCCCAGATTGTACCCTCTTCTTCACTCCTTAGATTCCATGTCCTACAACTTTGGAAAAAGACTTTGTCTTTAAGCCAGGCTGGATCTAGGGACAAGAGGGGATACCCTACTGGACATGAAGACATGCTACTCACCAAAACCCTTGACCACTTAGGTTAGAATGAAAAAGAAAACAAGGAACAAAATACCCACCCAAAGACAAATGTAGGAAACAACACCTAGACCTGTAATTATCCCAAATCCAGATACCTAAATGCCAGTGTAAGAACACAATCAATAACAGAAAGGGCAATATGACATCATCAGAGCCCAGCTATCCTACAACAGCAAGACTTGTACAATCCAACACAGTTGAAGTACAAGAAAATAACCTTAAAAAATGACTTTATGAAAATAATAGAAGTCCTTAAAGAGGATATGAAAAAAGTCCCTTAAAAAATAGGAAGATATCAATAAATACCTAAAAGAAAGCCAAGAAAAAGCAAACAAACTGATGAAGGAAGCTGTTCAAGACCTGGACATGAAAATAGAAGGAATAAAAAATGATCAAAACTTGGAAATGAAAAATCTAGGTAAGGGAACATCAACTACAGATGCAAGGATCACCAACTGAATACAAGAGATGAAAGAGAATCTTGGGAATTGAAGGCATAGTAGAGGAAATAGGTTCATTAGTCAAAGAAAATATTAAATCTAAAAAATTCCTAAAACAAAACATACAGAAAATCTGGGACACTATGAAAAGGCCAAACATAAGAATAATAGGAATACCTAGTATCCACATATGAGTGAGTATGTACCATGTTCATGTTTGTCCTTCTGAATCTGGGTTACCTCACACAGGATGATATTTTCTAGTTACTGAATACATCAGGCTCTGTTGACTCTGCATGGGAGGCCTTACCTTGTTGGAAGAGGAAATGGGGGGGAGGAAGCCTGGAGGAGCAGAAGGAGGGAAGAGAGGGGAGAATCTGTGGTTGGTATGTAAAATGAATTAAAAAATTCTTTAATAAAAAAGAACAATAGGAACAAAAGAAGGAGAAGAAACCCAGCTCAAAAACCCAGAAAATATATTTAATAAAATCATAGAAAAAAAATTCCCAACCTAAAGAAGATATGCCTATAAAGATACAAGAGGTTTATAGAATACTAAATAGATTGGATCAGAAAAAAAAAATCCCCTTGCCTCATAATAATCAAAACACTAAATATACAGAACAAAGAAAGAATATTAAGAGTGGCAAGGGAAAAGGGCCAAGTAATATATACAGGAAGATGAATTAGAATCACACCAGACTTCTCAATGGACATCCTAAATCCAGAAGAGCCTGGACTAATCTCCTGAAGACTTTAAGAGACCACAGATGCCAATCTAGACTACTGTACCCAGCAAAACAGTCAATCACCATAGATGTAGAAAACAAAATATTTCATAACAAAGTCAAATTTAAACAATACCTATCCACAAATCCAGCCTTATAGAAGGTACTAGAAGGAAAACTTCATCCCAAGGAAGTTACTATACCTACAAAAACACAGGCAATAGACAATCTCACACCAGCAAAACACAAAGAAGAGAAACATGCACACACAAACATACACACACACCACTACCATTACCAACAACAAAATAACAGGAATTAACAATCACTGATCATTAAATCCCTCAATATCGATGGATTCAATTCACTAATAAAAAGACACAGGCAAACAGAATGGATAAGAAAACAGTATCCATCCTTTTGATGCATACAAATAACACAACTCAAAACCAGAGATAGACATTACCTCAGAGCAAAGGGTTGAGAAAAGGTTTTTCAATAAAATGGGCCTAAGCAGAAAGCTGGTTTAGCTATCCTGATAGCTAACAAAAATAAATTTCTAACCAAAATTAACCAAAAGAGACAGAGAAGGCTATTTCATATACATCAAGGGAAAAATATACCAATATGATGTCTCAATTATTAATACCTATGCCCCAAATGTAAGGGAACCCACATTTGTAAAAGAAGCATTACGAAGGCTTAAATCACACCTAGAATCCTTCAAAGAATAGTGGGAGACTTTAAGACCACACTCTCACTAATAGACAGGTCATCCAGACAGAAAACAAATAACAAAATAACAGAACTAACAGATTCATATGGACCTAACAGATATCTACAAAACATTTCACCAGAACACAAAGAATATACCTTCTTCTCAGCACCACAAGGGCACCTTCTCCAAAACTGACCATATATTCTGTCTCAAAGCAAATCCAAATAGATAGAAAAATTGATATAACCCCCTGTATCTTATCATACCACCATGGATTAAAGCTGGATTTCAACAGCAAAAGAAACAATAGAAAGCCTACAAACTTGTGGAAACTGAACAGGTCTCTAGTGAGTTACCTATGGGTCAAGAAAGAAATAAGAAAGAAGTTAAAGGCTCCTAGATTCAATGTAAATGATGCACAACATATCCATTCTTATGGGACACAATGAAAGCAGTGCTAAGAGAAAAGTTTATAACACTAAGTGCCTTCATGAAGAATTTGGAGAGATCTCATACTAGTGACTTAACAGCACACATGAAAGCTCTACAGCAGGCAGAAGCAGACATACCTAAGAGGAGTAGATGACAGGAAATAATCAAACTGAGGGCTATAATCAATAAGATAGAAACAAAGAGAAGAATACATAGAATCAAGGAAACAAAGAGTTCTTTTTAAAAAACATCAACAAAATAGACAAACCCTTATCTAAATCAACTAAAAGGCACAGACAGAATACTCAGATGAACAAAATCGGAACTGGAAAGAGGGACATCACTCCAAGGAAACCCAGAGAATCTTTAGGTCATACTTCAAAAACATGTCATGCACAAAATTGAAATATCTAAAGTAAGTGGACAAATTTCTTGATAGATATCACTTGCCAAGGTTAAATTAAGAACAGATACACAATTTAAATACATAGATAACTATAGATGAGGGGTGAAAGTCTTAGGAGAGATCAGGGAAATAGGGAAAGCCACTAGTCAACCTTACCTCACCAACTCTGCAGCTTCCAAATGAAAGCTACTTCCTGTCTTACTCACACCTTTATTGCCTTACTGTTCTGCCTTCTCATTGGCTATCTTAGCCCAGCTACCTCACTTCTGTGTCATTGTCTGTCTGTACAGACCTCCAGGTCTCTATGGTTGGTACCAAGATTAAAGGTACATATCACCACACTTGGTTCGCTGTTCCACTAGTATGGCCTTGAACACACAGAGACCCTGCATGATAAGTGATCAGATTCAGGGCATGTGCTGCCTGACTGTTTGTTTACTTAAAATGGCTGGACTTTTACCCTAATCACCAGGCAAGCTTTAAAAGCACAAATAAAATATCACCACAGATAACCACTAAAAACTAGAAGCACTCACAAAATGCCTCCCAGCCAAAAAGAGCCCGGGGACAGAAAGTTTTAACATAGAATTCTATGAGACTTTCAAAGAAGAGCTGATACCAATACTCTTCAAATTATTCCTCAAAATAGAAACAAAAGGAACATTGCCAAATTCTTTCTATGAGGGCACAGTTACCCTGATACCCAAACCACATAAACACTCAACAAAGAAAGAGAATTACAGACCAATTTCACTCATGAACATTAATGCAAAAATAAAGTCCTAGCAAACTGAATCCAAGAACACCTCAATAAGATCACCATGATCAAGTAGGCTTCATCCCAGAGAGGCAAGGGTGGTTCAACATATGAAAATCTGTCAGTGTAATCCACCAAATAAACAAACTGAAGGAAAAAAAATGATCATCTCATTAGATGCTGGAAAAGCCTTTAACAAAATCTAACATGATAAAAGTCTTAGGGAGATCAGGGATACAGGAACATACATACACATAATAAAAGGAATATACAGCAAGCTGACAGCCAACATCAAATTAAGTGGAGAGAAACTCAAAGCAATTCCACTAAAATCAGGAATAAGACAAGGTTGTCCACCCTCTCCATAACTCTTCAATTTAGTACTTGAAGTCCTAGCTAGAGCAATAAGACAACTGAAGGAAATCAAGGAAAGACAAATTAGAAAGGAAGAAGTGAAAGTATCATTAGTTGCAGTTAATATAATAGTATACATAAGTGATCCCAAAAACTCTACCAGGGAACTCCAAAACTAGTAAATACTTTTAGCAAAGTGGCTGGATACAAGATTAACTCAAAAAAAAAAAAAAATCAGTAGCCCTTCTATGTACAAATGATAAACAGGCTAAGAAAGAAATCAGATAATTAAAACCATTTACAATAACCTTAAATAATATAAAATATCTTGGTGTAACTATAACCAAGCAGGTAAAACATACAGCAAGTAACCTGTATGACAATAACTTCAACTCTTTAAAGAAAGAAATTTAAGAAGATATCAGAAGATGGAAAGATCTCCTATGCTCATGAATTGGCAGCATTAACATAGTAAAAATGATCATCTTACCAAAAGTAATCTACAGATTCAATGTAATCACCATTAAAATCCCAACATTTCTTTCAGACCTTGAAAGAACAATACTCAATTTCATATGAAAAAAAAAAAAAGAACTTTTGGAGTTATCACCATCCCTGAATTCAAGCTCTACTACACGTACAATAACAAAAACAATATGGTACTGGCATAAAAACAGACAGGTGGATCATTGGAATCAAATTGAAGAGCCAGGTATAAATGGACACACCTATGGACACTTAAATTTTGACAAAGAAGCCAAACTTGTACAATGGAAAAAAGAAAGCATCTTCAACAAATGGTGCTGGTCCAACCCATCAGCATGCAGAAGAATACAAATCGATTTATATGTATTACCCTCCACAAAACTCCAGTCCAAGTGGATTAAAGATGTCAAAATAAATCCAGATACATTGAACCTGATAGAAGAAAAAATAGAAAATAATCTCTAATGCATTGACACAGGAGACAACTTCCTGAACAATACCAATAGCAGAGGTACTAAGATCAACAATCAATAAATGGGACCTCATAAAATAAAAAAGTTTCCATAAAGAAAGGACACAGTCAATAGGACAAAATGGCAGCCCAAATAATGGGAAAAGATCTTCACCAATCCACATCTAACAGATGTCTGATTTCCAAAATATATAAAGAAGTCAAGAAACTAGACATCAGAAAAAACAAACAATCCAATTTAAAAATGAGATACAAATCTAAACAGAGAGTTCTCAACAGAGAAATCTCAAATGGCAGAGAAACACTTAAAGAAATGTTCAACATCCTTAGTCATCAGGGAAATGCAAATCAAAATGACCCTGAGATTCCATCTTACACCTGTCAGAAAGGCTAAGATCAAAAACACAATTGACAGCTCATGTTGGAGGGGATGTGAAGGAAGGGGAACACTCCTCCATTGCTGTTCAAAGTGAAAACTTGTATAGCTACTTTAAGAAGTAAGTGTGATGATTTCTCAGAAAACTGAGAATCAATCTACCACAAGACACAGCTATACCACTCTTGGGCATATACCCAAAGGATGCTTAATCATACCACAAGGACATTTGCTTAACTATGTTTATAGTAGCTTTATTTCTAATACTCAGAACCTGGAAACAACCACAAACAACTGAGGAATGGATAAGGAAAATATGGTACATTTACACAGTGGAGTAATACTCAGTGGTAAAAAACAAAAACACCAGGGAATTTGTAGTCAAATGGATGAAACTAGTAAAAATCATCCTCAGTGAGGTAACCCAGGTAGAGAAAGACAAGCATTACCATGTACTCACATATAAGTGTATATTAGCTGAAAAATAAAGGATAACTATGCTACAATCCACAGACCCAGAGAGACTAGGTAACAAGGAGTGTTCATGGGGGGACACCCAGGTCTCCCTGAGAAGGGGAATGGAAGAGATTTCATAAGTAGACTGAAAGTAGGTGTGGATGGGAACAGGTTTGGACAGGTAGAGAGGGAGAGTACTGAATGAAAGGGGATCACTTCTTGGTCAGGGAATAGCTTGAGCAAGGGCATCTGCAAGGAGGTCCCAGCTTAGACCCCCAGCAATAACAGATACATAGCCTCAACTGGCTATCTCCTGTGATCAGATTGATGCCTGGCCCAATTGTCATCAGAGATGTCTTCGGTAGCAACTGATGGAAACATATGCAGACCCACACAAACATTAGGCAGAGTTCAGGTAATCCTGCAGAAGAGGGGGAGAAAGGATTGTAAGAGCCAGAAATGTCAGGGACACCACAAAAACTCACAGAATCCACTAACCTGGGCTCACAGGGGCTCACAGAGACTGAACTACAGTGAGGGAGACAGCATGGGACTGACCTAAGGCACTCTGCATATATGTTACAGTTGTATAGCTTGGTCTTCTTGTGGGACTTCTAATAGAACAGTGGCTGTCTCCAACTCTTTTCCAGGTGTTTGGGACCCTACTCCTCATACTGGGTCACCTTGGCCAGCCTTAATACATGGGGTGGTTCTTAGTCTTACTGCAACTTGATAAACTGTATTTTGCTGGCACTCATGGGAGATCTGCCTTTTCCTAAACAGAAATGGAGGGGGAGTGGGTTGGAGAATGAGAACAGAGTGGGTAGGGACTGGGAGGAGAGGAGGAAGGGGAAACTATGGCTGGTATGTGAAATTAATTAATTAGTTAATTAATTAATTAATTTTTAAAAATGTTTGAAAGGAAAAGGACTGGTAATCACCAGTAGCTCATTATCAGCACCACAGAATGTTCTTTCCCTGGGTTAATGCACTTGTCACATGTTTAAACTTTTGCCTCAATCACTATTACAGTTAAGCATCAGGCTTGACTGAAAATCCCCTGATGATTTCTTTCCTGGGGGATTTACAGTTGGGGAAAAACCTGGGAAAAACAAAGGTATTCCTGAACTCCAAACAGCCAGAATAACAATGTGGATGTCTAGGATTCTCACTACAGCCAGAAGAATAGCAGTATATTTGTGGTGAGCATGCCATTTGTTACTTTGCCAGTTCATTCCTTTATCATTGAGACAAGATACCCTGCTACACGATGTAAAAGGTGCAGGGGTATATACTAAACCAGTCAGAGTGTTGACATTAGAGAGAAGATGCTTGTAAAGTAAAAACTAGTACAATGCCTCTCCACCAGGAACAAACTTACACTTGGCTGGATTGCTCGTGTGATGGATAGTGTACAATATGAACAGACAAAACCCAAGCATGGAGTGGAGGTGGCCAGGAAGCTCTATCCCTAGCTGAGGTCCATTGGCAACTGGAGTCTGCCATAAAAGGGACTGCCCACACTCCAGCAGATGGGTCTACATGCAAGCCCATAATGACATCACAAAGTGGACTCCTTGTGGAGTTGGGAGGAAGAACACATGAAACTCAGGAGAAACCATGCTAGTGGAGAAGGGGAGTCACAGAAATGGAAACTGGGCTTGATCAAAATATAGTATATGCGTGTATAAAATTCTCAATCGGTAAAAAAGAAAATTAAGGAAAAACAAAAATGTATTTCACTTAACTTTCAAAAATACAGTATCCTTAGTTAGTTTAAATATACCCTAGTAAAGGTTATCTTTCACTGAGTATTTTTTTATCTTTTTAAATTTTTTATTTTTTTATTTAATTTTTATTTTACCCCACAGGTCTTTTGTGTATACATTATGACTTCCAGTTTTGGTTTTTATGGGATTCTTGAGTGTGCAAACGAGTGGGTCTCTGATATCCATATCTGTTTCTTGTGCCTCTTCTTGGGCTTTTTTATTCTTGTTTGTTTTGTTCTATTCCTGGAGTGTTGTTATTATATTATCTTATTCAATTTTATTTATTTTTTATTATTATTTTCTGATGAGAGACAGAAATGGGGTGGATCCTGATGAGAGGTGAGGTGAGGAGTAACTGGGAGGAGTAGAGGGAGGGGAACTGTAATCAGGATATATTATGTGAAAACAAAATCTACTTTTTTTTGCCAGAGGAAGAGGTAACTTTATTCACTACTGGTGGGATTTCAAACTCATGTAGCCATTGTAGAAATCAGTGTGGACATTTCTCAAGAAACAAAAAATATGACAAGTGTATAGCATTCTTGAGTGTGCATCAAAGGACATCGAGGTTAATATACCAAGGAGATACTGGCCATCCACACTCTTCACTGCACCATTCAAAACAGCCAGGAAACAAAACAAGCCTATATATCCATCAACAGGTGAATATATTTTTAAATTGTTACACAGATACACAACTAAATTTTATTCAGCTACAAAGAAAGAAATCCTAAATTTGTAGGAAAACGTATGCAACTGGACAGCATTGTGTTAAGCTGCATTGTGATTTGATTTCTATTGCTGTGTTCAAAACCATGACCAAGAGCAACTTGGAGTGATGAAGGCATGTTTCATAATACAGTTTATATAATACCGCAAGAAGGTAATTCCTGGCAGAACACAAGGCAGGAGTCTAGAGGCAAAATCTGAAGTAGAAGCTGTGAAGGAATGTGTCTTATTGGCTAGCTCTTCATGGCTTATTCAGCCTGCTTTCTGATGGAACCCAGGGCCACCTACCTAGGAGCGGCAAATCAATCCTTAATCAAGAAAATTCCCTGCAGACCAGTCTGATGGAGACATTTTTTTTTCAATTGAGGCTCCCTCTTTCAAGATTATTATAAACCGTGTCAAATTGACAAAAAAGCTACTATCACAATGAACTCATCAACATGACACACAAACACATCACTACCTAATTACCTTTCCTTTCCTCTTTATCCACAAGATCTTATTTTAATATTACAATATAAAATATAATATAACTTATATTTTTATTTTTAGAGCTTTTTTCTTTTTATTGAAAATGTTTTTTTCCTCACTTAGTATGACTATGGTTTCCCCTCATTCTATTCCTCCCCACCTCCCTCCCATCCAGATCTAAACCCTTTCTGTCTCTCATTAGAAAACAAACAGAATTCTAAAGGACAACATACAATAAAATGAAATAAAAATTTGCACATTCAGAACCCCCCATAAATATATATTATATATATGGTTATACATATTATAAACATACATATGTCATAATTAAACTAGAAGCCATAATATATATGCAAAGTACATTCTTTCCCACGTTCTCTTCTGCAGGGTTCCCTGAGCCCTGAGGGAAGGGACTTGATGGAGACATTCCATGCAGGGCTGAGTGTTCCAAGGTCTCTCAGTCTCTACATAGTGTCTAGCTGTGGGTCTCTGTATTTGTTCCCATCTTTGAAAAAAGGAAGCCTCTCTGATGATGGCTGAACAAGGCACTGATCTATGAGTACAGCAGAATGTCATTAGGAGTCATTTTATTACTATCTTCTTTTAGTAAAACAGTCTTTCACTGAGTCTTTAAAAATAGTTAATAAAGCAAAGCAGTAGTGTAGATCACCTGACAATCATTCCTAGTGTACATAATAAAAATGTTTCTCACATTCTTACACCAGTTTGGGCCTGAGCCTGCCAGTGATGTGGTTCAGCAGGTAAAAGGACTTGGTGCACCATATATTCAGCAAACAGACTCTCATAGAAAACTGGGTGTTCTTCCTCCAGAAACCATCAAGTGGCAATGTCAACATCTCCCCAGCTAGGGACCAGAGTTCACAGTCACCTCCCCTCTCCATGACTGAATGTTGGCTGGCTTGATCTGATGCTGGTGTTGTGTGGGCAACCACAGCTGCTGTGAGTTTATAAGTGCAATAGTCCTGCCATATCCAGAAAATGTGATTTCATGTCTGTCCTCCCAGATGTCCGACTCATATAATCTACAGGTTCTCTTCTATAATAGTCCCTGAGCTGTAGCTGTAAGTTTCTCTGGTCCCACCCGGCCTTCAGTCTTGTGTTTCTCCAGTCCAGCCAGGCCCCACAGTCCCACAGCCACTTTTGAAATAATCACTCAGAAGCTTAATATTAATTGCAGGCTTCTTGCTAGCTAGCTCTTACAACTTAACTCAGCCCATTTCTATTACCTATGCAATGCCACATGGCTTTGTGTCTTACCAGTACTTTCATATCTTGCTTCTCCTGATGGCAGCTCACAAGGTCTTCCCCAGGCTCCTTTCTTCTCCTCTCTCTCCAGTTGGAATGTACCACCTAATCTTATCCTGCCTTATCATTGGCCAAACAGCTGTATTTATCAACCAATCAGAGCAACATATATTCACAGCGTACAGAAAGATATCCCATAGCACTGAGCCTTGGGAAGAGGCCATGATATAGATGTCTTATAGTGGCAGAAAATTCCACAGAGATTTATTCTCTGGACTTAGACCACTTGCGAGCTTCTATATTAACTGACATCCACTGCACACAGAAATTTCTCTGATGAAGTGTAAAAGCTGCACTAATCTCTGAGTATGGAGATAGGAAATTAGAGGGCAATGGCATGCTATGCCCACTTAGCAAAGTAATAGTAGTAGGCTACCCCTGGAGCCAATGAGATCCCCAACCATGTGTTTTTAGCCAGACTTATAAAACTAGGTATGTGCTGTCCTGTGGAGCAAGCCTTAAATGAGTACTTTTGTTAAACTCCTAACATTCATGCCACTACTGCACTCATGAGCATGTCGTGTCTTTCCATTACTATAGATCACAGGATTTACAACTAGCAAAGACTGTTTGTTGATGAACTCTTTTCTTCACTAGTTGGAATATCACTTTCTGGTACCATAAGAGTTATCTAACAGGGAGACATATCCTAATTAGTACCAACTTGATTTTTCCATGTCCAGTAACCAAACAGTGTGGTGTCTTCAGCAGTAGGCTCTTATGATCAATTTCTGGTTTATAACCAAGAGTGATGACAATAGCTTATATAATTTTGCATGTGTTTGGGACATCCTTGACCAAGAACTCAAGGGAAGGTATCCCACACCTGGCACTGAGATTTTTATTTGGCCACCCAATGCTTCTGGGAGAAGTTTTGGTGGGGGAGGGGCGTGTGCAAAATAGTAGGTTTCTATAATTCTCTTTCAAATACGTTTAGAGTTAGGTATTCTTCCTCCCACCTCCTCCTGAACACTATGACCCCACAACCCTCCTCCACTAAACCCCTCTCCCCCATGAGGCTGGAAAGATAGCTCAGTTAAGAGTAGGCAATGACCTTGCGGAGGACCTGAGTTGGGCTACTGTCACTCATGTCAAAACTCTCCAAGTCACCTGTAACTGTAGCTCCAGGGATATCTGACACCTCTGGCCACCTTGGACACCTACACACATGGAAAAAAGATAAAATTATAAAAATAAATCTTTTTAAAAATACAATCTCCCTGCATCTTTTCTACCAAAAATTATAATGAGACCAATAAATTAGTAGATTTAAAGGATAAAAAATCAACATAAAAAAACAGTAACATTTCTAAACTCCAAAAATAATCCAAGAAATAAAACAACCTCATGTTTAATGGCTACAAAAAAGCAAATTAATAAATTGAATTCTTTTTTATTTGAAATTAAGCAAAAAATGAGAGCTTTCTGGAAAAGCTATAAAACATTAATGAAGGAAAATTGAAAGTTACATGAAATATAAGGATTCTATGCTCACAGACTAGAAGAACTAATATCTCTAATATAACCACAATACATGAAATGATCTATAGCTTCAATATAACCCTTAACAAACAGCAAGACATTCATCAAAGAACCAGAAAAAATACTCCTAAGGTCATATGGAACCACGAATGACCTTCAGTAGCCAAAGCAATTGTAATCAGAAGAACAAAGCTAAAAGTATAACATACTCAAAACTCTATTGCTTAATGCAGCATATAGTTGTAGTACAAAATAATCATATAGAAAATAATAAAGCAATAGCATAGGTGATATGGACAAGAAAATACAGAACAGATATTAAGGAAAGAATAGTTACTTCAAAAAAGATGATGGGAAACATGAATGCCCATATGCAAAAACATACTAGACACCTATTTCACACCACTTTGAAGAAAATGTAGTCAACATGTTCTATGACTTTGGTATGAGCAAGGATTTCTTATAAGAATTCTAAGGCACAGACAAAAAGTAAAATAAAAATAGATGAATATATTGAAATGAAAATGTGTTAGATAGTAAAGGAAACAAGAATGAAGAAGAATATAGAATGGGGAAAATACTAGGGAAGTAGATGATGAATCAGTGGTTAGTTTTCAGAGTCTAGGGATCTCAAAGAGTAAGATTAAAAACAAAAAAATATGCTTCCATTCATTTGGCTATTTGTCCCTGTGCTTTTTGCAATCTTGGATTCAACAAATCATGCTCTTGCAGACCCTCTTCTTTCTCAACAGTTGGACACCTGGAGCTCCACCTGGGGCCTGGCTGAGGATCTCTGCATCCACTTCCATCAGTTATTGGACGAGAGTTCCAGCACGACAGTTAGGGTGTTTAGCCATCTGATCACTGGACTAGGTCAGATCAGGCTTTCTCTCGACCATTGCCAGCAGTCTACAGAGGATGTATCATTGTGGTTTTTTGGGGACCTCTCGAGCACTCTGCCTATTCCTGTTCTCATGTGGTCTTCATTTATCATGGTCTGTTATTCCTCGTTCTCCCTTTCTTGATCCAGCTGGGATCTCCTGCTCCCCTAAGCTTTCTTTCCCTCAAATCTTGCCCGTCATTACTCCCACTATCATCCAGGTGGTTCATGTAGATCTCATCCATTTCTCTGTCATTGGGTGATCCTTGGGTCCTTCCTAGAGTCCCGTTTTCTAGGTAGCCTCCCTGGAGTTGTGTAGCAGTCTAGTCATCTTTGTTTTACATCTAGTACCCTCCTATGAGTGAGTACATACCATGTTTGTCCTTCTGAGTCTGTGGAGCCCTCAGCTGGATCAGGCCCTCTGGATAAGTGAGACAATTGAATAGCTTGATCTTCTTGGGAGGTACCCAGTCTGTGGGACCAGGATCTGTCCTTAGTGCATGAGCTGGCTGTTTGAAACCTTGGGCTTACACAGGGACACTTTGCTCAGTCTGGAAGGAGGTGACAGGACCTGCCTGTACTGAATCCACCAGGTTTAAATGAATCCCCAGGGGTGCCTTGATCCTGGGGGACATGGAAATGGAGGGGAGGGGGTGGGGGGAAGGTGGGGGTGGGGGCGGGAGGAGGGAGGACAGGGGAACCCATGGCTGATGTATAAAATTTAAAACACATAAAAATAAAAAAAAATTTTAAAAATGGCAAATATACAAAAATTTTTTATAAGGAAATATATAAATGGTCAACAGGTTTATGGAAAATGTTAAATATAACTATTCACTAGAAAACTGTTAATAAAAATCATAATGACGTGTTAATTACCCCAATTAGAATGCCTACTCTGAGAAAGGCAAATATGTCAAATCTTGGTGTGAATGTGGGGGAAATTATCATGTATAATTGGTAGGTGAATAGGTTAATATAGCACTTATGGAAAACAAGGTGAAAGTCATTCAAAAGATGGAAAATAGCATACACAAAGGACTCTGCATCTTCCTTCAGAGATACTTGCTCATTAATGTTTATTGCTGAGCATTTTATAATAGCCAGAATTTGGAAAGAGCCTAGATGTCCAAAAACTGAAGAATTGATAGATACATGATATAGTATTGATGTTTCTTTATATAGGTCCATCTACTGGAGCATGGGCCTCATTTTGGAACTACAAGAGGTAAATTAATAGAAGAGTATAAAGTTTATTCCAAGAAGCAGGGAATCAGGGTGGGGTGAAGTTCTGGAGAGAGATAGGTCAATAGGTAAAACATTATGGTTACATAAGAATACATAGTGAGTGTTCTGTTGAAAAGTAAGATGAGTATGGCTATCAATGCTATGTGTACACTGCAATCTAACTAAAAGAGATTGTGTTGTTGATTTCACTACAGTGAAATAGTAAATATTTAAGGTGACACATATGCTAATCTCTGATATGGTCATTGCATGTTGAATACATTCGTCAAGGTTTCATACTGTGCCACCCAAGCATGTAGGATCATTATACATGGATTAAGAACAGAACCTTGGGGCTGGAAAGTTCACCTTCCAGCATGCATATCAGCTCTAGGAAATCTGACACCCTCCTCAGGCCTCCTTACACATACTTACAGGCACTTACCACACACACACACACACACACACACACACACACACACACACATACACACACACACACACTGTTAATTTATTTGATGATACATTTGTAAAAATGTTCACATGAACTCTCTCTCATGCAGCAAAAATACAAGGCCTCTGATTCCAAATAAAATCACTATACTGTATAAAGTGCAGATCCAGAAATCAAGATTCATTCTGCTTGTCATATAATTTCATTCAACATTTAGAAGATATTGTCCATTAAATAATTCATGTTCTGACCACAAAGCCCTTCTTGGGCGATTTATTTCAGATTTTTAAATTGGAGAAAATATTCCCTAATGAACTGAGTGCTTCTTCTGGTTCAATAATGAGGCTCATTTTCTCTTTTTGCTCCTGTTACCAGAAATTTCAGGGCTTAACCTGAAGAATGATCACAAAAAGTATTATGCTAACCTCATGACAATGACAGCTACAGCTTCCTTTGTTTGTGAGTTTGATGTTCCTTATCAATCTGAATCTTATTGATGGAGAGAGAATAAAACACAAATTTATTTGGTAAATTAATATACCATGAATAATATGCTGTACATGCTTCACAAATGACAAAGTTTCAAATAGCTTTATAGGTAATAGCTCACCACTTATGAAATAAATTATTAATATATAAGGCTATTTGTGAAGCCATGCCCAGTGGGCATAAACACCTCATTTCATTTATATGACTGCTTAAGTAGAATGGGAAGATTTTTTTAAAGGGTCTCATTTGGTCTTGATTTGACTATTAATGCTTTTCCTAATTTTTGAGATTTTTAGAAAGCATCCAGTCTTCTACCCTAAAAGAGTTGAAACTCAGTATCAATATTTTAAGTCACTAGTGCAGCTGATTAACAACAGAACAAAAGCTTACATAGGAAAAAAAAAGTAATTCCTACTAAGAAAAAAAATTGAATTATTTGCATCAAAATGAGACAACCTTCAAATGTTTGTCAATAAAATAATTAATTGGAAGAATTGGTCAAAAACAATTAATGAAGAAAGTAATTATACATTTGAAAAGGAACAAGAAGAAGAGGTAAGTGGGGGATTGAAAGGAGGAAGTGATGTAATTATATCTCAAGAACAGAAAAGATAAATTTTAAAAACAAAAAGGAAATGAAAAATGAAAAGCCTATTGTTTATTCTTATGCAGAGCTTTCCTAAAGAACAAACAACAAGCATGAAAGTAAACTGAAGAGTATATTCTTAATTTTTGGCCCTGTTGCATTTTTTGTGAATAATAACTACATAGTGATATTATAAGTAATGCATTCAAAAATGTGAGTCAGCTATTCTAACCCTGTATGTGCCTATTAGAGAAAATATTCAGGTTTGCAGTTTTGCTACTAAAATGTAAAACAGATAGCTATAAACTAAACAGTAGTCATATGCATGCTTTAGTTTAGGTCCTTCGGCCCTGCTTCTGAAAAAAGAAAATACCAGAAACAATGTGAATATAAGCTGAAAAACTCAGCCTCATTTTTTCTTCTTGGTTTCATTTTGCTATAACCATCTTGTATGGGATAACTTGAAGTAAAGACATTTGGAAACATTATATGGAAATGTGCTCCATCTCCAAAACTTTCTGAAATACATACAAATACATGTATAACAAGAGTTTAAATGTAGTCACCCTAAAATAAAGCAACAATGTCCTTACTAAATGCCATAGGTTAATAAAAACATGTCCAGTGCAGACCCAGTTCAGGAATGGGTTGTCTGTTTGAATGTTATCGGCAAGCAAGCAAGCTCCCATAGAACCCCCAATCATTGGAAACTTTTGACAATGCTTCTTGGCACCCTACAAAACTGACATGGATATACATATATGTAATATATATACATATATACACATGTGTGTGTATATATATGTATATATATATATATAATGTATCTATACATATATAATGTATATCTATTTGCCAGCCTGTACTACCTGGTAAGTGGTTAAAACAACATAGTACTTTGATCCAGACAAAGTCCTTGCTCCACTGTACTTACTAGGAATCAGACATGTACTCTATATGAATATAAACAAGTATAGATTCCAAAATAAAGGAACAGTTTTTAAGAGTGTATCAGGGGATTATTTCAATCAGTTTTTTTAAACTTAAGACTAAGTTTACCCAAGAAAGCAGTGTTCAGATTCGAGTACAAAAAATGGAGAGAATGAATAAGGAGCATCAAACAAATATTCCAGAGAGATTAAACAACCTATTCTGAGAAACTAGAACTACAGAGCCAAGAGATATGAGATGGGCAGAACTGCATGAACCTCTTGATAATCCAGTGGAGGCAGACATATCAACAGTGCAGAAAGAAAATGCTAGAGAGGTATGTGTCAGCTGAAGGAACACTTTGTAAACCATGCTAAGCCTTTATTCTCATAGCAGTTAAAGCCATCACAGTTGTTTGGTTGGATTGATTGATTGATTGATTGATTGACTGATTGATTGCCACTCTTGGGCATATATCCAAGGAATGCTCAATCTTACCGCAAGGACACATGTTCAATTATGTTCATATAAGCATTATTTGTAATAACCAGAACCTGGTAACAACCTATATGCCCTTCAACTGAAGAATGGATAAAGAAAATATGGCACATGTACACAATGGAGTACTACTCAGCAGTAAAAAACAATGATATTATGAAACTTGCAGGCAAATGGATGAATCTAGAAAATATCATCTTGTGTGAGGTAACCCAGACTCAGAAGGACAAACATAGTATGTACTCACTCATAAGTGAATACTAAATGTGAAGGAAGGGATGCCCAGACTGCAACCCACGACCCCAGAGAGGCTAGCTAACAGGGAAAGACCCTAGGAGGGATACATGGATGACCCTATAAAGGAGAAGTGGATGAGATCTACATAGGTGGACTGGGTGTGGGGGGTGGCAGAGGGTGAGGAGTGGGGGATGAGAACATAGGGAAATTGGAGGGTCAAGCTGGAACAGGGACAGAGTGGGAGGGCAGGGAGGAAAACACCATGATAGATGAGGACATCATAGAAATAGGAAGAGGCAGGGTGCTGGGGAGGTTCTCAGGAATCCACAAGGTTGACCCCACTTTGGTCTGCTGGCAGTGGTCCACAGGGTGCCTGGACTGGTCTACCCTGATGACCAGCCAAGCAAATAACCTAGCTGTCATGATAGAGCCTTTGTCCAGTGACTGATGGAGGCAGATACAGAGATCCACAGCCAGGCACCAGGCTGAACTCTGGGAATCAAATTAATGAGAGAGAGGAAAGATACTGCAGGCGAGGGACGTCGAGATCATGATGGGAGGATGTGCAGAGATGATGGGCCACACTAGTGGAAGCCCATGAACTGTGTACTGGTGGCTGTAGAGCCCCCATGGGACTGGACTAGGCCCTCTGGATATGAAAGATGGTTGTTTGACTCAAACTGTTTGGGAGGCACCCAGGCAGGGGGATTGGGATCTGTCCCTGGTCTATGGGCAGGCTTCTGGAATCTGGTACCTGTAGTGTTGGTGCCTTGCTCAGCCTTGGTGCGGTGGGAAGGGGCTTGGACCTGCCTAGGCTCAGTGTGCTGGGCTCTGCTGACTCCCCATGGGAGACCTTGATTTGGGGGATGAGGCGATGCAGGGTAGCTTGGGAAAGAGTTCTGGGGTGGGAGGAGGGGGGATCTGTGGATAGTATTGGAGTGAGTAGAAAATTTAATTATAAAGAAAAATGAAAAAAAATAATTGCTTCTGGACTCTAAATGGCAATCCTCTTTGGGTTGGTATTACAAGACTGACAGTGATCACAACAGATGCAGAAAGACCAAAAATGAGATTCTAGTGGTCCAGACAATCAATACTGTTTATTGATCTAACAGTAGCTCAGTCAAAGGAATTCATGTACCTAACTTATCTTTCATAATCCTCACAAAAATAAAGTGTATTAAAGTTTGCAGTATCTTTAAAGAAGTAGAAAGCATGTTCAATGTTACTTGTGCATGTTTTCAGGGCTGACCATTTGGTTTATTGTTGTTGACACTATTCAGCTCATGTTTAGGCAGTCATATTGGTGAGATTTTAAGGGTTAACATTTCCAGGAGACACTATCTCTCAGCAAACTCCCTGATCCTCTGGCTCTTATAATCCACAATGTTTCCTGAGGCTTAGGAACAATATGCAACAACAACTAATGGAAAAAGGTTATGAGTTGGAAAGAGCAAGGAGGAGTATAAGGAGGGAGGAAAGGGAAGAGAAAATGATGAGATTATATTATCATATCAAAAATAAAAGTAAATGTGGAATAAAAGGAAAGTGAGGTTGGAGCCACTGAGTAAGTTCCCAGTGGATGTTCATGAGGATAGTAAGCAACAGAGAGGAATTCAAGGGGCTTAGCAATAAGGCTGGTACTTGGATCCAATATTCCTCATGGCTTCCCTGAATAGGACACCATAGAGCTGAGGAGAAGCACAGGATTCAGATACTTCTAGTGTCAAAAACACACAGGACAATAATGGTTGGTCCAGTGCAGACCGTGAGATGACATTGTGAGAGTGGGAAGGAAACATCAAGGACATTGTCTGAGTTTGGCTCACATGGATAAATGAATTGGTGGCACCATTCACTGAAATACAAACATGGAAAATGAGTCATGTTTTGGAGGGAACACAGGAGATGGAGTTTGCAAGGGGTATATGAGATCAACATTAACATGTTGGATTTGGGGAAATTTTAAATATCAAATAGAATATCAGGTAGGAGAGTGGAGTCGGGGGAGTTCTTACAAGGGATTTTGGATACTTGAAGATGCCATCAGCACATGGAATACTATGGCCAAAGCATGGGTGTCCGCATTAGAGCATGTCATTATTTCCACAGCCTGTGAAATTTACACAGACATTCATTTATCATCACTCCTGTCATGAAAATTCAGGCAGATCCTGAACTTTCCTGTCAATTCTGTGTAATAAAAAAATCGTTAGTTATACATATATAAATAGGTATTATTTAAAACAATTGTAGTTAGTGTTTTCCTGCCTGGCCCAGTCAGGACAAATCTCTCTCACCCACCAGTCCCACAGTCTCTCAGACCCAACCAAGAAAGCACACAGAAACTTACATTGTTTAGAAACTGGATGGCTGTGGCAGGCTTCTTGCTATCTGCTTCTTCTATCTTAAATTAACCCATTTCTGTTAGTCTATACTATGCCACATGGCTTGTGGCTTACCAGTGTCTTTACATGTTGCTTTTCATGGCGGCGGCTGGCGGTGTCTCTCTCCAGTCTTCTACTTCCCAGAATTCTCTTCTCTCTTGTCCCGCCTATACTTCCTGCCTGGCCACTGGCCAATCAGAACTTTATTTACACAGAGCGATATCCACAGCAAACAATTTTAAAATTTAAATATATTTTGATCCTATTGTCCCTCTCCTCCAAGTCCTTCCAGATCCTCTCCTTCTTCCTACCCACCCAACATTAAGTTTTTTGGCAAAGCAAACAAAAACCTAATACAACAAAATCTCCAAAAAAACTAATAATAAAAAACAAAAAACCACCCAAAAAGAAGAAAGGAAGAGAGAGAGAGAGAGAGAGAGAGAAACTTTAACCAAATAAAGCACACAAGAAAACTGTGGAGTCTATTATATGTAGGTCCTGAACATGAGCTCTGCCTTGGAGTGGTTGATATACCCAGTGTCACTCCATTGGAGAAAACTAATTTTCCATCTCCCAGAAGGTATAAATGACAGTTCAGTTGTAAAGCCTTTAACTTAGTGGTTATATTTTCATTCACTCATTCATTCATTCATTTTCTTTAATATAACAAAATAAAACAAAAAAATGAAACAAAACTATCACATCAAAGGTGGACAAGACAAGCCAACAGAAAGAAAAGAGCTCAAGAGAATGCACAAGAATCAGTTACCCATCATTCACACACTCAGAAATTCCCTAAAAACAATGGAAGCCACAAAGTAAGCATGGAGGTGTTAATGCAGACCCATGCAGACCCTGGGCATGCTGCTTCACTCTCTGAAAAATCATTGGTTTTAGCTGGCAAACCCAGTACAATGATCAAAACTTGTACTGCCCCATTGCAGACCCAAGGCAGAGAAAGAACATGCCTGCTTTGCCCATTGTTATCTTTCACTCTTGGTAACATCCCCAGGGTTAGAGAGGAAAGATCACACTGTGGAAATATTGATTCTACTGAAAGGGAGTAAACACCCTCTTGTAGAGATTCATGTGTCATAATGACTATTTAATTTCCCTATTTACACATCTCAGTCAGTCTAAGATCAACTGTGATTTCCTCTCACCCACTGGATGCACACCTCTTAAATAAAGGAGAGGCTTCCCCTGTAAGAAAATGGTGGCTCTCTTTTGTTGGTTGTTTGGCCCTAAAATCTTTTTTGTTTGTTTGGGGGTTTTTTGTTGTTTTGTTTTATGTTTTGTTTTGTTTTAAGACAGAGTTTCTCTGTGTAGCTTTGTGCTTTTCCTGGAACTCACTCTGTAGACCAGGTTGGCCTCGAACCCACAGAGATCCAGCTGCCTCTGCCTCCCAAGTGCTGGGATTAAAGGCATGCGCCACAAAGGTCTGGATGGTCCTAGTATCTTAAAGTCCTCTTTTTTTCCTCACAACCTATTGCAAACATTAGCATTCTTTTTATTGAATGTGAATTCTGTCATTATTCTAGTAGGTACATTCTGCAGCCTCTGCAAATACTAAATTACTTATACCATATCACAGATCCTTAAAAACTATAGGAGTGTAGGAGATTCCAAAACAGCTATATCAACACCATATCCTTGCCTTTCAGAGATGGCCCATGGAACTGCATGTTCAGCTGTGCATTCAGTTAATCTTCTAACTCCTGTGTTCTCTAGCAACTCCAACGATGTCGTACTACTTAGAGTGAGGGGGTAGTGATGACTGCAATCCCTGGTGATGGCCCTCTGACAACAACTTTTTCTACTAGGGGGTGTTAATAATTCATCACCACTGCTGCAGCCCTAACCATCATAATCCTGTTTTGCTTGGTTTGTGTGATGTTCTCAGAAAGGTGCTACAGCTATATTAAAGGTTCTTCAAAGCTGATTTATGGGATAGAAAATGGAAGCACAAAACTTTCACCCCACATTTGCAAGAGAGGCAGATTTCTGTGAGCTTGAGGCAGCCAAGTCTATATAGCAAGTTCTAGGACAGTCAGGATTACAAAGTGACACTCTATCTCAACATAAAAAGCAAAAATAAGGCTGGTATACTAAGGATAGAGTCAAACACTCAATAGGCAGAGGCAGGCAGTCTCCCTAAATTTTAAGCCCTATATAGATATAGACATAGATGTAGATGTATTGTGAATGTGTGTGTATCTGTTCTCAGGTAGCTAGCTAGCTATACATACTGAGACTTTAAATAAATAAATAAATAAATGAATAAATAAATAAATTAAATATCTTACTATTTTTTTATTATTATGTGTTTTAAATTTTATACATCAGCCATGGGTTCCCCTGTCCTCCCCCCTCCCGCTCCCAACCCCACCTTCCCCCCAGCCCCTCCACTCCATTCCCATGTTCTCCAGGATCAAGGCACCCCTGGGGATTCATTTAAACCTGGTGGATTCAGTACAGGCAGGTCCTGAAAACTCCTTCCAGACTGAGCAAAGTGTCCCTGTGTAAGCCCAAGGTTTCAAAGAGCCAGCTCATGCACTAAGGACAGGTCCTGGTCCCACAGACTGGGTGCCTCCCAAGAAGATCAAGCTACTCAATTGTCTCACTTATCCAGAGGGCCTGATCCAGCTGGGGACTCCACAGACTTTGGTTCATAATTCACGTGCTTCCATTCCTTTGGCTATTTGTCCCTGTGTTTTTTGCAATCTTGGATTCAACAATTCAGGCTCTTACAGACCCTCCTCTTTCTCAACAGTTGGACATCTGAAGCTCCACCTGGGGCCTAGGTGAGGATCTCTGCATCCACTTCCATCAGTTATTGGATAAGAGTTCCAGCACGACACTTAGGGTGTTTAGCCATCTGATCACCAGACTAGGTCAGATAAGGCTTTCTCTTGACCATTGTCAGCAGTCTATAGAGGATGTATCATTGTGGATATTTGGGGACCTCTCCAGCACTCTGCCTATTCATGTTCTCATGTGGTCTTCATTTATCATGGTCTGTTATTCCTCGTTCTCCCTTTCTGTTCTTGATCCAGCTGGGATCTCCTGCTCCCTTAAACTTTCTTTCCCTCAAATCTTGCCCTTCATTACTCCTACTGTCGTTCAGGTGGTTCACGTAGATCTCATCCATTTCTCTGTCATTGGGTGATCCTTGGGTCTTTCCTAGGGTCCCATTTTCTAGGTAGTCTCCCTGGAGTTGTATAGAAGTCGAATCATCTTTGTTTTACATCTAGTATCCTCCTATGAGTGAGTACATACCATGTTTGTCCTTCTGAGTCTTGGTTACCTCACTCAGGATGATTTTTTCTAGATCCATCCATTTGCCTGCAAACCTCATGATATCATTGTTTTCCTCTGCTAAATAGTACTCCATTGTGTATATGTACCATATTTTCGCTATCCATTCTTCAGTTGAAGGGCATCTAGGTTGTTTCCAGGTTCTGGCTATTACAAACAATGCTGATATGAACATAGCTGAGCAAATGCCCTTGTGGTATGATTGAGCATTCCTTGGGTAATTGCCCAAGAGTGCTATAGCTGGGTCTTGGGGGAGATGGATTCCCAATTTTCTAAGGAAGCACCATATTGATTTCCAAAGTGGCTGTACAAGCTTGCATTCCCACCAGTAGTGGAGGAGAGTTCCCCTTGCTCCACATCCTCTCCAGCATAAGATGTCTTCTGTGTTTTTGATCTTAGCCATTCTGACAGGTGTAAGGTGGTATCTCAGAGTCATTTTGATTTGCATTTCCTGGATAATTAGGGATGTTGAACAATTCCTTAAATGTCTTTCAGTCATTTGAACTTCCTCTGTGGAGAATTCTCTGTTTAGTTCTATAGCCCATTTCTCAATTGGACTGTTGGGCATTTTGATGTCTAATTTCTTGAGTTCTTTATATATTCTGGATATCAGCCCTCTGTCAGATGTGAGGTTGGTGAAGACCTTTTCCCATTCTGTAGGCTGTCTCTTTGTCTTGTTGACCATGTCCTTTGCTCTACAAAAGCTTCTCTGTTTCAATAGGTCCCATTGATTGATTGTTTCTCTCAGTGTCTGTGCTACTGGTATTATATTTAGAAAGTGATCTCTGGTGCCAATGCGTTCAAGAGTACTTCCTACTTTCTTTACTATCAGGTTCAGAGTAGCTGGATTTATGTTGAGGTCTTTGATCCACTTGGATTTAAGTTTTGTGCACAGTGACAGATATGGATCTATTTGCAGCCTTCTACACCTTGACATCCAGTTATGCCAGCACCACTTGTTGAAGATGCTTTCTATTTTCCATTGTACATTTTTGGCTTCTTTGTCAAAAATTATATGTTCATAGGTGTGGGTGTTAATGTCAGGGTCTTCAATTCGATTCCATTGGTCCACATGTTGGTTTTTATGCCAGTACCAAGCTGTTTTTATTACAGTAGCTCTATAGTAGAGCTTGAGGTCAGGGATTGTGATGCCTCCAGAGGATGTTTTATTGTACAGGATTCTTTGGGCTATCCTGGGTTTTTTGGTTTTCCATATGAAGTAGAGTATTATTCTTTGCAGTTCTGTGAAGAATTGTGTTGGTAATTTGATGGGAATTGCATTGAGTCTGTAGATTGCTTTTGGTAAGATCGCCATTTTTACTAAGTTAATCCTGCCTATCCATGAGCATGGGAGATCTTTCCATTTTCTGACATCTTCTTCAATTTCTTTTTTCAGGGATTTAAAGTTCTTGTCATATAGGTCCTTCACATGCTTAGTTAGAGTAACCCCAAGGTATTTTATATCATTTGTGGCTATTGTAAAGGGTGATGTATCTCTGATTTCCTTCTCAGCCTGTTTGTCTACTGTATATAGGAGGGCTACAGATTTTTTATCTTGTATCCTGCAATGTTGCTAAAGGTTTTTATTAGCTGTATCAGTTCCTTGGTTGAATTTTTGGGGTCACTCATGTATACTAACATTCATCTGCAAATAGGGAGAGCTTGACTTCTTCCTTTCCAATTTGTATCCCCTTAATCTCTTTATATTGTCTTATAGCTCTGGCTAGAACTTCAAGAACTATATTGAATAAGTATGGGGAGAGGGGACAGCCTTGCCTTATTCCTGAGTTCAGTGGTATTGCTTTGAGTTTCTCTCCATTGAATTTGATGTTGGCTGTTGGCTTGCTGTAGATTGCCTTTATTATGTTTAGGTATGTTCCCTGTATTCCTGATCGCTCCAAGACCTTTACCATGAAGGGGTGTTGGATTTTGTCCAATGCCTTTTCTGCATCTAGTGAGATGATCATGTGGTTTTTTTTCTTTGAGTTTGTTTAGCTGGTTTATTACATTGACAGACTTTCATATGTTGAACCACCCTTGCATCCCTGGGATGAAGCCTACTTGATCATGGTGGATAATTGTTTTGATGTGTTCTTGGAGTCTGTTTGCCAGAATTTTATTGAGTATTTTTGCATCAATGTTCATGAGGGAGATTGGTCTGTAGTTCTCTTTCTTTGTTGCATCTTTGTTTGGTTTAGGCATCAGGGTAATTGTAGCCTCATAGAAGGAGTTTGGTAATATACCTTCTGCTTCTATTGTGTGAAACAATTTAAAGAGTATTGGTATTAAGTCTTCTTTGAAGATCTGGTAGAATTCTGCAGTGAAACCATCTGGTCCAGGGCTTTTTTTGGTTGGGAGACTTTTAATGACTGATTTTATTTCCTTAGGGGTTATTGGACTATTTAAATGGTTTATCTTGTCTTGATTTAACTTAGGTATGTGGTACCTTTCCAGAAAATTATCCATTTCTTTTAGATTTTCCAGTTTTGTGGAGTAGAGGTTTTTGAAGTATGACCTGATGATTTTCTGGATTTCCTCATTGTCTGTTGTTATGTCCCCCTTTTCATTTCTGGTTTTGTTAATTTGGAAGTTCTCTCTCTGCCTTTTGGTTAGTTTGGATAAGGGCTTGTCTATCTTGTTGATCTTCTCAAAGAACCAACTCTTTGTTTCATTAATCCTTTGTATTGTTCTCTTTATTTCTATTTTATTGATTTCAGCTCTCAATTTGATAATTTCCTGGCATCTGGTCCTCCTGGGAGACTTTGCTCCTTCCTGTTCAAGGGCTTTCAGGTGTGCTGTCAAGTCACTAGTGTGAGATTTCTCCACCTTCTTTATATGGGCATTTAGTACTATGAATTTCCCTCTTAGCACTGCTTTCATAGTATCCCATAAGTTTGGGTATGTGGTGTATTCATTTTCATTGATCTCTAGGAAGTCTTTAATTTCTTTCTTTATTTCTTCCTTAAACCATTGGTGATTCAGTTGAGCATTATTCAGTTTCCATGAGATTGTAGAATTTCTGTAGTTTTTCCTGTTGTTGAAATCTAACTTTAAACCATGGTGGTCTGATAGAACACAGGAGGTTATTCCAATTGTTTTGTATCTGTTGATATTTGCTTTGTGGCCAAGTATGTTGTCGATTTTAGAGAAGGTTCCATTGGGTGCTGAGCAGAAGGTATATTCTTTTTTGTTGGGGTGGAATGTTCTGTAGATATTGATTAAGTCCATTTGAGCCATAACATCAGTTAAGTCAATTATGTCTCTGTTAAGTTTCAATTTGGCCAATCTGTCCAGAGGTGAAAGTGGGGTGTTGAAGTCTCCCACTATTAATGTGTGGAGTTTTACATGTGATTTAAGCTTTAGTAATGTTTCTTTTACATATGTGGGTGCCCTTGTGTTTGGGGCATACATGTTCAGAATTGAGACTTCATCTTGGTGGATCTTTCCTGTGATGAGTATGTAATGTCCTTCATCATCTCTTTTGATTGATTTTTGTTTGAAGTCTATTTTGCTGGATATTAGGATGGCTACACCAGCTTGCTTCTTAAGACCATTTGATTGGAAAGTCTTTTCCCAGCCTTTTATTCTTAGGAGGTGTCTGACTTTGAATCTGAGGTGTGTTTCTTGTATGCAGCAGAAAGATGGGTCCTGTTTTCTTACTCATTCTGTTAGTCTGTGTCTTTTTATAGATGAGTTAAGTCCATTGATATTAAGGGATATTAATCACCAGTGATTGTTCATTCCTGTTGTTATTTTTATTTTGTGGTGGTAGTGTGTGTGTACTTCTCTTCTTTGGGGTATACTGCTGTGGTGTTGTCCATTGCCTGTGTTTTCATGGGTGTATCTGCCTTCCTTAGGTTGGAATTTTCCTTCTAGTGCTTTCTGTAGGGTTGGGTTTGTGGATAAGTATTGTTTAAATCTGCTTTTGTCTTGGAAGGTCTTGTTCACTCTGTCCATGCTGATTGAAAGTTTTGCTGGGTATATTCGTCTAGGCTGGCATCCATGGTCTCTTAGTGTCTGCATTATATCTGTCCAGGTCCTTCTGGCTTTCAAAGTCTCCATCGAGAAT
This sequence comes from Onychomys torridus, assembly GCF_903995425.1. Lineage (NCBI taxonomy): Eukaryota > Metazoa > Chordata > Mammalia > Rodentia > Cricetidae > Onychomys > Onychomys torridus. The sequence continues at coordinate 18,272,023 of NC_050444.1, read as the reverse complement.
TTGGGTGTTATTCTGATGGGTTTGCCTTTATAAGTCACTTGGCCTTTTTCCTTTGATGCCCTTAATATTCTTTCTTTATTCTATACGTTTAGTTGTTTAATTATTATGTGGCGAGGGAACTTTTTTGGTGGATCTAGTCTGTTTGGTGTTCTATAGGCTTCTTGTAGCTTCATAGGCATTTCCTTCTTTAAGTTGGGAAAGTTTTCTTCTATGATCTTGTTAAATATATTTTCTGTACCTTTGAGTTGGTATTCTTCTCCTTCCTCTATCCCTATTATTTGTAGGTTTGGTCTTTTCATGGTGTCCCAAATTTCTTGGACATTTTGGGTCATGACTTTGTTGGTTTTAGTGTTTTCTTTGACTGATGAATCTATTTCTTCTACTGTGTCTTCAACACCAGAGATCCTCTCTTCCATCTCTTGCATTCTGTTGGTTATACTTGTCTCTGAAGTTCCTGTTTGTTTTCTCAGATTTTCTATTTCCAACATTCCTTCTGCTAGTGTCTTCTTCATTTTTTCTATTTCCCTCTTCAGATCTTGGATTGTCTCCCTTGCTTTTTCATGATTTTCTTTCAAGGACGTATTGTTTTCTTCTGCTTTAATTGTCCTTTCCTCTAGTTTTTATAGCGTTCTTCCCATTTTTTGTTTGTCTATTCCTCTACTTTATTTTTGATTTCTTCTATATAAGGCTCTAGCCTCTTCATGATGTTATTTATAAGATTGTTTTTTTTCTTCTTCTTCCATTCCTTGATGTTCAGTTCTAGCTTTTGGAGAAGGGCTAGGTTCTGGTGATGCTGTGTTGCTTTTTATTTTGTAGTATGTACTTCTGCCTTGATGTCTGCCCATCTCCTCTTGGGTTCATTCTTATCAGTGTACTTGGTCCAGAGAGAGCTGGCAGATTTAGGGAGCCTGTCTCTGGTCCAGATGGAAGCTCTGGACCAGATGGGAGCGCTGGTCCAGATGAGAGTGCTGGCCGGATAGGAGCTGGGGGGCTGGACTCTGAGTCTCGTGAAGTCCCTGGGGTCTCCTTATTTTGTCCAGATGGGAGCTCCTCTTGTCCAGATGGGAGTTCCTCTGGTCTCTAGTCCAGATGGGAGTTCCAGGGCAGGATGGAAGCTGGGGACTGGTCTGTGATTCTCAGGAATTGGCTGGGGTCTCATGCAGATGGGTGTGGGGGCAGGATGTGGAGTCTGCAGGGTCTGCCTGCAGTCTTGGAAAAGGAGAGCCTTCCTGCAGGGCCTGCCGATTGGCTGGAAACTGGGGCCAAGTTGGTCAGGTCCTCCCTGGATGGCCTGTGTCCAGTGGTGGGACCCAGGTGCAGTTGCCTCTCTGGCTATAACCCAGGCACTCACCTCTGGTCCAGATGGGAGTTGTGGGGTGGACAGGACATCTTACTATTATAGAGAGCTGATATGTTGCCAATCAAGAGCTTTCAGGTGGCTGTTTAAAGAGCTCATCAGAAATGGTTGTCTAATGTGTCTATCCCTCTTGTTCTCCTTACTTGGCTTTATTTTTCTCATGAGCATTTATCACTTGCATATGTTTTCAGTGTTCTTCCTCTTGTCTCTTTTCCCTTGCATTCCCAGCACCTTTAAAACAGTAAGCTCAATAAATCCCTACCTCCAAATAAGGAAACATTTAATGGATGATCTGGCCTGGCCTCCAGGTACCTGCTTTGCTCTTAGGTTTCTTCACATACTCCATTATCCTCCGAGGCATTAATTAGATTAAAACTCTAAGACTAGCTTCCTTACAAATGAGGTACAGACCTGGTCTCTATAAAGCACTACCTGCAAACTCCTCCCAGAACATGAACACTGACTTATGTTAGGATCTGAGAGAATCCCCCAAGAAAGACCAGCAGTCACATATGCAATTTAGCAAGAGCATTTATTTCTCATAGTTGGAGTGGCAAATTGTGACTCCAAAGGGAGGTCGAAAGCTCCTTTTAAGTGGAGTTAGGGGAAATTCCAGTTAGGTGCTAATTGGTGGAGGAAAGATTACTCTGGGAGCTGATTGGTTGGAGGCTGTAGTGATTAAGGTCATTGTTGATGGGAGGGTAGGAAAAGTTTATCTTCAGCTAGCAGAAGGCTCGGTGGCATCTGCTGAGCCAGCAGAAGAAGCTTCCAGGTGCCTGCTGACCGGCAGATGGCTGTGGGGCACCTGCTGATTGGTTGCCCCTGAGTTGTGGTGTTCCTGAGAAATGCTTGATCTAGCTCCAGCCAGTCAGTTCTGTTCCCCTAAAGAATCCTTATTAACCCAACTTTCTTACCTCCACCTAATAAACTTGGTAACTTTGTTTTACTATGTTCATCTTGGAGCTCTTCTCTTAGCATAACCAAGGATCCAGTTTTACTTGAGTGGACGTTCCCAAAGGGGTGGGTAAAAGTTCCTACAGTTACTGGAGGCATTACTAGGCTGTCTCTCTCTGATGACTAAACTTGCCTGGAGGCCTTGCTTAAAGACTACCTGGGCCACATCTCCAAAGATTCTGAATATGCAGTTGTGAAGGAGACCATTCAATGAGTTAGGTCTAACAAACTTGTACATTGAGAATCACTATACTAAATTATATATTTTACCATATATTATAGACTATAATTTAGTGTTTCTCACATTTTGTTGTAATTAAATATTTACCCTCATGTGTGCCCAGGGAGAGAATGATTCTTCTATGCACTTGTAAATTTTTCAATAAAACATCTGTTCTTTTAACAAATATCACTTTTAGAGTTGAGGCATATACAGTCTAGACACTTTAAGTAATTCTCCCAGGTTCACAAAACCATGAAGCTTAGAGGCATAAAACAGGAGAGCGGGATGAGAAGAGAGGAAAAAAAAAAAAAAAAACCTACCATATTCTAAAATCCTGTAATATAAATTTCCATGACCTTACATTGGGCAATGCTTTCTTAGATATAGTACCTAAAGAAAAACTAAGATACTTTTTAAGTTAATACTCTAACATAAAAGGTTGCAAGTTGCTTTGATCACAGTGTTTCATCACAGCCACAGCAATAGTAATCCTAAGCAGAACAGGGAGCAAACCAGTAAACAATGATTGACCATTGCTTCTACTTCAAGCTCTGGCCTTGGCTTTCCTTGATGATGGACTGTAACCTGTGGGATGAAATAAAAAAACTTTCTCAAAACAATTGTAAAAAGCTGAAATTCAGTGAAAATATAACCACTCTAGAAGTTTAAAAAACTGTTGCAAAAGGGTGTTCTGACTTCCTCTCATAGCTTGAAAGAAATATTAGTTCTTACTTAAGATTATGATGGCCATGTGTTTGTCTCAAATAATGAAAGCAAATAAGTACTCCTTTAGGTCAAAATGTATTAGATATATTATTTGTTTTAATCTTGTCAATTGTGCTCCTCAAAGAAAGCTAGTTTCCATTTCTGCAGAATGTTTTTCCTATGTGAATTAGGATTTGATCAGGAAATAAATACCAGCACAGGTATTTTACACAGGAATAGATTTAGTACAAGAAATAATTACACAATATTGGAAAGTGGATGGGTCAAAGAGCAGGAAATATTTTTAGGACACTCAAAGTGATAAGATCAGAAGAAAAGATGATTTTCCACCAATAGCCTAGGCGGCTGTGGTGTGACAGATTTTCACCATTACCAAATATCTACAGGCAACGCCTATGCTTTAAGGACATGATGCTGTAGGCTTCTCACAGATGCAATGAACAATGGACACTCATCCTCTCCTTTATAAACCTGGAGATTAAGTCTCTCACTGACACTCTGCTAACAGTAACAGAAATTTCCAACTTGCATATTAAAAATGGCACTGAGAGCTAGTAGTATATCTGTGAAATGCTACTTCTCAGGTATGCAGCATCCACTCACAACTTTGACCCATATTTAGCCTTCAAAATAACAACAATAATATCCAAAATATGTTTCCAGCTGATGTAAAGCAACTCTGTGATACCAACAAACACACACTGAATATCTCTCCACAAAAAAGAAAGCTCAAAAAGTCCCTGGACAAACTGTATCTGGACAATGTTCATCTGCTCTCTAGCTCAGATATATTAATTCTGTAATATGAACAATGAATAATAGTATTATATAACTAATACATGAAATAGAGAAATAGCGAGTTCACATATTCAAGGATATGTGTAAAATCAAGGATTAAAAAAAAATAAGTAGTCTTGTCCCCCTCCTAACCTCCATCCCCTGCTTATTGCCATATCTCAGCCCTAACTCCAGCTAGCACCCCCTGCTAACCTCACATCTGCCAGAACTCCAAGGAGGCTGCCTACAGACCTTCTCTCCCTCCCTCTCCCTCTCTCCCTCCCCCTCTCTCCCTTTCTCTCCCTCTCTCTTTCTTGTTGTTTCCCAGGCCCAAGACCCCACTCTCATCCCCAGTACTACAACAGAACACCAGTTTAGCCTTCCCTCACATCTGCCCATGTCTCCTATGTGATCCACAAACGATCCCTTCATAACCTTCCTCCCCACCTAAACAGACAACCCCTGCTAACCCAAAAGGTCACTCTTTCCAGGGCAGCTAGTAGGCTGAAGGCAGATCCACACTTTTTCCACTGCTCCTGAGATATAACCCCTCCAATTTCATGCCCAGCTCTGTAATAGAAAACCTGTTGTGGGCTCCCTTTTCTCTCTGACTCCATCGCCAACTGATCACAAAGATCTTCTCCTCCAACATTCCTTCACCCAACTCATCCCAGTGTCTCAGCCTCCAACACCAGCAGGCACACCAACTGAATGGCACAGGAAAACAGGCAAAACACAGTCATCGCATTCTAAAAATACAGAGAGGAAACAGAAACTAAAAAATATCCACTCAACAAAGACAAATCCAGAAATCAGCACCTAGACCTATAACCATTCCAAACTCAGATACCAACAAGTCAGTATAAAAATTAAATCAGTAACAGCCTGAGGAATGTCTCCAAAATAGTTCAGCTATCACACCACAGCAGGTCCTGAATCCTCCAACATAGCTGAAGCACAACAAAATGATATTAAAAGAGCCTTTATGAATATGATAGAAGTCATTTAAGAGGAAATTAATAAATTCCTTAAAGAAATCTAGGAAAACATACCAAAAAAAGTATAAGGAAATAAATAAAAATCATTCAAGGTCTGAAATTGGAAAAAGATTAATAAAGAAAACCCAAACTGAGGGAATTCTGAAAATGAAAATTTTAGGATTATGAACAGGAAGTACTGAGGCAAGATTCACTAACAGAATACAAGAGCTGGAAGAGAGAATCCCAGGCATTGAAGATATGACAGAAGAAATGGATATTTTGGTCAAAGTAAATATTAAATCTAAAAAAACTCTTGACACATAACATCCAGAAAATATGGTGCATGGTGAAAATACTAAACCTAAGAATAATAGCTATAAAAGAAGGAGAAGAAACCCCACCCAAAAGTCCAGAAAATGTTTTCAACAAAATCATGGAAGAAATCTTTCCTAATCTAAAGGAGATGCCTATAAAGTTCCAAGAAGCACACAGAACACCAAATAGATTGAACCAGGAAAGAAATTTCCCTCACCACATAATAATCAAAACACTAAACAAACAGAAGAAAGAAAGAATATTAAAAGCCAAAAGGGAAAAAGACTAACAAATATATAAAGATAGACCTACTAGAATTACACCAGACTTCTTAATGGAGATTTCAAAAGCAAAAAGGCCTGGAAAAACGTACTGCAGACTCTAAAAGACCACAGATGCCAGCCCAGACTACTATACCCAGCAAAATTTTCAATCATCATACATGGAAATATAGGATATTCCATGATACAGTCAAATTTAATCAATATCTGTCTACAAGTAGAACTCTAGAAGGTGCTAGGAGGAAAACTCCAACTGAAGGAGGTTAACTATACCCATGAAAGCACAGGAAGTAAATAATCTCACACCAGAAAAACCAAAAGAAGAGAAACACACACACAAAAGCAACAACAACAAAATAGCAGTAATTAACAATCATTGGTTATTGATATCTGTCTATATCAATGGCTTTGGTTCCTTAATAAAAAGACACAGATTAATGCAATGGATGTGAAAACAGGATGCATCCTTCCACTGCATCCAAGAAACATACTTCAACATCAAGGATAGATATTACCTCATGGTAAAGTGTTGGAAAAAGATATTGCACACAATTTGCCCAATGAAGCAAGCTGGTGTAGCTATTTTAGCATTGAACAAAATGGACTTCAAACAAAAACTATTCAAACAAGACAGAGAAAGACACTATATACTCATCATAGTCAATATCTTCCAAAGGGACACTGCAGTTCTTAACATGTATGTCCAAAACACAAGAACACCCAATTTTGTAAAAGAAACACCATTACAGCATAAAACACATATAGACCTTCATACACTGATAATGAGAGACTTAATAACCAACTCTCACCAAGGACAGATCATCTGGACAAAAACTAAAGAAAGAAACAGTACAGCTAACAGATGTTATAAATCAAATCGACATAACACATTTTCAGACGATTTCCCCAAACACAAAAGAATATATCTTCTACTCTGCATCTCATGAAATTTTCTCCAAAATTGACCATATACATGGACACAAAGCAAGGCTCAACAAATACAAGAAAATTGAAATGGCTCCCTGCATCCTATCAGATCACCACTTACTAAAGCTAGGTATAAACAACAACAACAACAAAGTTTACAAAATCATAGAAACTGGACAACTCCCTATTGAATGAAACATAAGTCATAACAGCAATAATGAAAGAAATTTAATACTTTCTAGAATTCAATGAAGCACACAACAAACCATACTTATGGGACACAATGAAGGTGATGATAAGAGAAAAGTTCATAGGACAATGCCTACATAAAAATAAAAATTAGCAACTTAACAGAAAAACCTGAAGTTCTAGAAAAAAAGAAGTAATAAACCCCAAAGGAGTAGGCAAGAACTAAGCAAACTTAGGGTGGAAATTGAGGAAATAAAAACAAAGAGAACAATATAAAGAATCAATGAAACAAAGAGTTGGATATTTGACTAAGAAAAAAAAAACTCAAAGAGAGCATTCAAATTAACAAAATGAGAAAGGAAAGGGGAGATATAAGGACAGAACAATAAGGAAGCTCAGACAATCACAAGGACATACTTTAAAGCCCTATACTCCCCCAAATTGGAAAAAAAAAAAAAGGAAAGAAAGAAAGAAATAGTAATTTCTCCATAGGTATCACTTACAAACGCTAGATTAAATAGCAAAGGATACACAAGGAAATTCTCTTTCTCAAAAAAAAAAAAAATTAAATCAAGATCAGATAGACAATTTAAACAGACCTATAAACCCTAGTGAAATCATTAAAAGCCTCCCAACCAAAGAAGGACCACAGCCAGACAGATGGCTTTAGCGCAGAATTCTACCAGACTTTCAAAAGAGAGATAACACCAATACTTCTCAGATTAATCCACAAAATAGAAACAGAAGGAACATTGCTCCACTTCATTTTATTAGGCCACAGCTACCATGATACTAACCTACATAAAGATTCATAAAGACAATTAATTTTCCTTGTGAACATATATGTAAAAATACTCCACAAATACTTACTTGCAAACCAAACCCAAGAACACATCAAAAGAATATCTACCATGATCCAGCAGAGATGGTTCAATACTGAAAAAAATGTAATCCATCATATAAACAAACTGAAAGTACAAAACCACATGATCATTTCATTAGATGCAGAAAAAGCCCATCAACAAAAATGCAACATCCCTTCATGATAAAAGTCCTGGAGAGAATGGGGATACAAAAGAGATTCCTCAACAAATAATTGCCTTTGATATCTAAAGCAATTCACAGCAAGCCCTTGGCTAACATAAACTGAAACAGAGAGGTCAAAGCAATTCCACTAAAATCTAGAACAGGACAAGGTTGTCTATTCTCTCCATACCTATTCAATATGCTACTTGAAGTCTTAGCTAAAGCAATAAGACAACTGAAGGAGATCAAGGGGTACAAAGGACAGAAAGGAATAATCAGAGTATTTTTACTTCCAGATAATATGATACTATACATAAGTGACCCTAAAAATTCCACCAGGGAATTTCTACAGCTGATAAATATTTTCAGCAAAGTAGCTGGTTACAAAATTAACTCACAAAATCAGTAGCCCTTTTGTATAAAAATGATAAAAGGGCTAAGAAAGAAATCTCAGAAACAACATCCTTCCCAATAACCACAAACAATATAAAATATCCTGGAGTAACTCTATCCAAGCAAGTGAAAGACCTGTATAATAAAATCTTCAAGTCTTTGAAGAAAGAAATTGAAGAAGGTATCAGAATATGTAAAGATCTCCCATGCTCATGAACTGGTAGATTTAACATAGTAAAAATGGCCATCCAACCAAAAGCAATCTGCAGATTCAACACAATGTGCATCACAATTCCAACAAAATTCTTTACAGACCACAAAAAGACAATTTTCAACTTCATGTGGAAAACCAAAAAACTCAGGGCAGATAAATCAATCCTGAACAATAAAAAAAGTCCCACCATTCCCTATTTCAATTACTACAGACCTATAGTACTAGAAATAGCATGATATTGGCATAAGAGCAAACATGTTGATCAACAGAATCAAATTGAAGATACAGACATAAATTAGCACACCTATGGACATCTGGGTTGTTATCATTGTTGGTTTGGTTTATTTTGTTGTTGTTTTTTGTTTTTGTTTTTGTTTTTTCATCACGAAGCCAGAAAAACACACTGGAAAAACAGACAGTATCTTCAACAAATGATGCTGGTGAAACTGGATGTCCCCATGTAGAATAATGCAAATACATCCATCCACATTTATCACCTGCACAAAAGTCAAGTCCAAGTAGATCAAAGACCTCAACATAAATCCAGATACACTGAATCTGATAGACAAGAAAGTGGGAGATAGCATTGAATTCAATGGAACAGGAAACATCTTTGCTAACAGAATACCAACAGAGCAGGCACCAAGATCAGCAATTAATAAACAGAACCTCATGAAACTAAAAAGTTTCTGGAAGGCAAAGGATACTGTCAAATGGACAAAGTGGAAGCCTACAGAATGGAAATTTTTTCTACCAACTCCACATCTGAGAGAGGACTAATATCAAAACTGTATATAGAACTCAAGAAACTAGATATCAAAAAACCAAATAATCTAATTTTAAAAATGAGGAACAGATCTAAGCAGAGAATTCTCAATAGAAGAATCTCAAATGGCCGAGAAACACTTAAAGAAATGTTCAACGTCCTTAGCCATCAGAGAAATACAAATCAAACAGCTCTGAGATTCTCTCTTATACCTCTCAGAATGGCTAAGATCAATAACAGAAGTGACAGCTCAAGATGGCAAGGATGTGGAGCAAGAGACACATTCCTCCATTGCTGGTGGAAGTGCAAACTTGTACAGCCACTATGAAAATCAACATAGTAGTTCCTCAGAAATGTGGGGATTGATCTACCTCAAGACCTAGCTATACAACTCTTTGGCATGTACTCAAAGGACACTGCATCCTATCACAAGAACAGTTACTCAACTATTTTTGTTGAGAATTTATTCATAATAGCCAGAAACTAGAAATAACCTAGATGTTCCTCAGCTGAAGAATGGATAGCGAAAATGTGGTACATTTAAACAATGGAGTTATATTCAGCTATTTTTTAAATGACACCATGAAATTTGCTGACAAATAGATGCAACTAAAGAAAAAAATCATCTCCAGCAAGGTAATCAAGACCCAGAAAGACAAATATGGCATGTATTCACTTATAAATGGATATTAGTCATTAAATTAATGATAACCAAGCTACAGTCCACAGATGCAGAGAGGCTAGGTAAAGAGGAGAAGTCTCAAGGAACACAGGGATCTTCCTGGGACTGGGAAATAGAACAGATTTTATGGCAGACAGATGTTGATGGGGTCAGGGGTATTACATGGGTGGGTGAGATGGAATGGAAGAAGAGAATAAAGATGGCTGGAACTGTACAGGACTTTGCGGGGGCATGAAACCCTTGTGAAGTAGAAACTTACTGCAAAATATGCTAGGGCAATGGAATAGAACTTGTAGGAGTAGCCTACTGTCTTACTTAGGGTTTCTATTGCTACAAAGATACACCATGACCACAGCAACTTTTATAATGGAAAAACCTCCTAATAGTACCCCTTCCTTTAGGGCCTATTTCTTTCAAACCACCACATTTCCCTCCCTAGCCCCCAAAGGCTTGAAGGCATATCATAATGCAAAAATGCATTCAGTCCAACTTCAAAAGTCCCCATAGTCTATAACAGTCTCAAACATTTTTAGAAGTCTAAAATTCAAAGTCTCTTCTGAGACTCATATAATCTTTTCCCTGTAATCCCCTATAAAATTAAAATTAAAAAAACAGATCACATACTTCCAACATAAAATGTCACAGGATATACATTATCATTCTAAAAGACCCAGAACAGAGCACAGTGAGGAAATACTGGACCAAAGCAAGACTGAAAACCAGCTGAGCAATCTCTAAACTATGTATCTCCATATCTGATTTTAAAATGCTCTTCAGATCTTCAACTTCTTTCAGCTTTTGTTGACTGAAACATACTTTTTTTCTCTTGGGCTGGTTCCATTCCCTGTTAGCAGCTTTCCTCAGAAGATATCATCCCATGGCTCTGGCATTTCTGACACCTGGGTTCTCCAAGGCAATCCAGGCTTCAACTTCACAGCTTCACACAATGGCCTCTCAAGGCCTCCATTCTGGGACACCCCTAATACATTCCTGTCATAGTGCTTTCCTTAGTCACAGAGGGAGATTCCAAAGCCCTTTTCTCTTTGACTCTAAATCCAGAATCATTTGGCGAAATCTACCAAGTTGTGCTGTTTGCCAGGGCTAGAACATGGACCCCTTGTTCAACTACATCTTTACTAGCTTTCTTTTTTCCATGATTTCCTTTATGACTGTTATGGAACTTGCTCTGTAGACCAGGCTGGCTTCAAGCTCAGAGATGCACCAGACTCTGCTGGGATTAAAGGCATGCACCACCACACTTGGCTCTAAGCTTTTCTTTAATTACTCTTCACAAGATGGAAACTTAGCTGGGTGGGATCTTGTCCTGAGGTCCCCACTCATTTTATTCCATTTCTTACTCTGTTTATCTCCTTGAACACAGGACTTGGTTCCATTCCGCTTCCTGTGCTCCTTTCTCCTTTTTTACAGTTTATAATTTACCCTGCACAACTGGCTCCTTTTCATTATAAATCTTCATCAGAGTTAATGCTAATAACCACATGACAGAGTCTATACTAGGCTGTTTTGAGATTTCCTCTGCCAATGGAATTTATCAGAAACTCTTCACTTTAGCCTCAAGCAGACTCTTTAGGCAAGGCCAAAAGGCAGCCTCTTTCTTCACCAAAATACTACAGGAATGACCTCTAGGCAACATACTAAAATTCTTCTCATCTGAAACCCCTTGAGCCAGACCCCCCCAAAGTTCAAATCATTCTCAGCACTATTGTCTCCCATGTTCCTACTAGTATGACCCATTAAGCAGTGCTTAAAGCATTCCACTGCTTTCCTAACCCAAAATACTAAGGTTAAAATTCCTTCAAATAAAAGCATGGTCAGGCCTATCAAAACAATACCCTGGTCCCTGGTACCAACTCTGTCTTAGTTAAGATTTCTATTGTTGTAAAGAGACCATCACTACTGCAACTCTTATAATGGAAAAACATTTAATTGGTGTGGTTTACAGTTTCAGAATTTTAGTCCATTATCATCATTGCTCAACATGGTGGCCTGCAGGAAGACATGCTGCTGGAGACAGAGCTGAGATTCCTAATGATTTGCAGGAAACAGGAAGTGGTCTTCTGTCTCACTGGAAGTAGCTTGAGCATAGGAGACCTCAAAGCCCACTGCTACAGTGACACACTTCCTCCAACAATGCCACACCTACTCCAATAAAGCCACCACACCTCCCAATAGTGCCACTTTTGGGGGGGAACATTTCCTTTTAAACCACCACACCAACCAATGTTTGATTTGACCTAGGGCCCAATCAACAAAACATACTAACACTTGTTTGATAACCAAGAAGCAGAAAATAGATAACCCAGAGAACTAAGGTAAAACTAAACCCTACGGGTCTTAAAAAAAAATCAACAAAATGATTCTTAATGGTATTCTGCTATAATCAAAGATCAGTGCCTTATCTAGTCATCATCAGTGAGACTTCCACCCACAGCAGATGAGAACAGATGCAGAGACCCACAGCCAGACATTATGTGGAAAGAGTCTCTATTTGAGGTCTCCATAAAATCCCTCCTCTCAGAGCTCAGGGAATCCCAAGGAAGAGGAAACAGAAAGACTGTAATAATTAGAGAGGATGGAGAACACCAAGGCCCTCTGAATCAACTAAGCAGGGTGTATATGAGAGCACAGAGACTGAAGCAGTGAGCACAGGGCCTACACTGGTCTGCACTAGGCCCTCAGTGTATAAATAAATATATAAAATAGCTATCAGCTTAGTGTTTTTATGGGACTCATGACTGTGAGAATGAGTAGGTCTCTGACACTTGTACCTGCTTGTGGGACATCTTTTCACCTGTTGGATTGCCATGTCTAACTTCTATATGACAGTTTTTTGCTTCGTCTTATTATATTTTATTTTGTCATATTTGGTTATTATCTCTTAGAAACCTGTTCTTTTTTAATGAGAGATAAGAAGGGAGTAGATCCAGAGGAAAGGGAGGTGGGGAGAAACTGGGGGAAGTAGAGGGAGGGAAAACTGTAATTAGGTTATATTGCTAGAAAAAAAAAGAACCTATTTTCAATAAAAGAAACAAGCAAAAAAAATAAGTAGTCTTGTATTTATGTTTTCAGAGTTGACCATTAGGTATAGGATAACCACTGGTATGTGCTGTGGGATGTCTTTCTGTATGCTGTGAAGGTCTGCTCTGATTGATAAATAAAATGTCGATTGGCCAGTAGCCAGGCAGGAAGTATAGTGTAGGCAGGATAAGGAGAGAGGAGAATTCTGGTAAGCGGAAGGCTGAGTCAGGAGACACTGCCAGACGCTGCCACCATGAGATTTTTTTTCTCTTTCCCTCGCTCTTGTGTGTTCTGTTTTTTAATTGAGTTAATTGGATACCGCGTCAGGTTATGAGTGTTCAATCAATCACAGCATTAATTTTCCTTTTTCTTAAGCTCTTGGTTGCCGTAGCTGGAGCCTTTCTCTATCTCAGTTACCCCTATCAGTTTTTGGACTCCGAAGGAAGCTGCTCCCACAAACCCCAAGAACATCAGGATGAGGATTGAGGATCCACTGGCAAAGACACCCAGGACGAAGCTGAAGAGGGGAGAGAGGAGGATGGTGGCCCAGCACAGGAAGTTCAGGAGGGTCCACGGCCTTCAGGCTGGCTTGATCCGCTGCCCTGGGAATACGCCCTTCTGCTTGTACATCTCTTGCAGGGCATCCTTCTCCTGGTACAGCTTGTGAAGCCACTGGGCTGCGTCGTTCTCATCCACTGGGATGTCTTCCAGGGGAACCTCCTCACACACATGTCTGCCTCATATTTTTTCCATAGAGGATTCCCAGCAGGGACGGGGTCTTACTCCCTCTGAAGTTCATGGTCACATCGTAGATAGATGCAACTGTCCCACAGAGGCACTGGACTGCAGTGGTAAAGCCCTTGGTCCAGGGCAGCAGGTGGTACCTGAGTAGGGGTAAAGCACCGGTAAGCCACAAGCCATGCGGCAACTTATAGATTTGTAGAAATGGGTTAATTTAAAATATAAGAACAGATAGCAAGAAGCCTGCCCTGGCCATTCAGTTTGTAAGTAATATAAGTCTCTGTGTGTTTATTTGGCTCTAAGCGGCCTGCCACAGGGCTGCAGGAGCCAAATAGAACCAGGAAAACTTTAGCTACAGGTGTGGTCTCTCTGGGATAGATCATTTCTCCCACTCGCGTTCTTAGTTGACTGTTGTTCTTTATGAAGGGCTGAGGACTCGTGGGCTTAACCCTGTACTGTCACCATGTCTGTTGTTCCTATCTTTGTTCATCTGTTTCATTCATTTTGTGCTTAGGCAGGCATCTTGGTAAGACTTTATGGGTATAGCTTCTGACATTCCTAAGAGACACAATCTCACAGCACATTTCTTGTTCCTCTGGCTCCTTAAACCTGTCATTCCCTCTTCCAAAATGACCCCTGAGCCTTAGGTTCAGGAGTTGTGTTATAGATATATCAGTTGGGACAGAGAAACATATGATGTTTTGTTTTATGTATTTTGATCAGTTGTGACTTTCTATAATGATCTCTGTCTTGGAAGTTTCCTTGATGAAGGAAAAGGCCTATACTTATCTGTGGATATAGGGATGAGTAAATAGGACAAATATATATATATGTGTGTGTGTGTGTGTGTGTGTGTGTGTGTGTGTGTGTGTATGTATATATGTATATGTATGTATATATGTGTATATATACATATATATATGTATGTATGTATGTATTCCTTGATTCTTAAATTGACCACAAAGTGAAAATTGTGCAAATTAAACTTTCTTATACTAAATTCTATTTTTTTTCTTGATCTCAACCCAATACCTATACTAGTCATTGCTAGAATTTTGCTGTCTATGGCTTTACTTTTCCAAAAGTCTTTTAAATAAATGCTGATCATATTTGTTCAGGACTGTCTTTTCAACAAAACTTCCATTAGTGCATATTATTAAAGAAAGAGATACTGTGTATGGTCAGCAAAGTAGTGTTAGTTTGTTTTTTTTTTTTTCTGCCTGGTTTAATAAAGACAGCATCTTCTAGGGGAATAAAGGTCAAGCAGGCTTATAACCTGTTATCAAGCATTACTGTTTTCCATGTTGAGTTTACTTCTCCTGTAACACAACTAATGTGTGTTCACAGGTCACCTGATCATTTTCATCACTATATGGAGTTTGCTGCTTGAGAACCAATAGAAGTACTGAGATCCTGTCTGTTGTTGTTATAGTAAGTAATAAAAATCCTTTTAGCCTGAACAAGCCTCATGTCTTTTTTCAGCATTTATGGTGCCTGACAAACCTGTGGGCTTTCAGCAAACTATCAGCTTCTGGCAACTCTTCACTGAGTGAACTGGCTTTTATTCCTAAAGGACCTAGGCTACGTGCACTCCTACTTCTCTGGGCTGCTGCAGTTAGTCTTCCACTAACTTTTATTACAGGTTGTACAAATATTAAGAGATTACCCAAAATACTTTTATATTCTCAATCTATTCCTCTCCATCTGTTAAGAAATACTTTCCTGTAAGATGCAAGATCAAAAGACAGTAACTGCTTTATTGAAGTCTTTGTTTCTTGGTTCAATGGTGTAAAGGAGGGCAAGGAGTCAGTGGTAAGCTCCATTTCAAGTTCACTGGAGCTGCTACTAAGTTACTTTGTTAAAGCATCATTTTGCTGGGATTTTGGGGGGAGAAGGATGGAAAGAGAAGAGCAGCTCTAGAGATGGGTTTAGTAGGACACAGGTGCTGTGAAAGAGGGGAGGAGAAAACCAAAGAGGATGCTTAACTGGGGAGGAGTAAGGGAAGGTAATAGAGAAGGCAGGAAATATAAATAACTTTAAGGATGTTCAAAAATATTGAAACCTATTGATTTATAAGAGTACTTAAATATATATAATGTATATGTACATTCATGTATATTTAGTTTAAATGGTGTTACCCCAAACATGATAATGATTCTCCTGCAGGAGTCACAGACTATCAATAAATACTCCAGTGACAAGCAAAGGACACCTCCCATCAAGTTGTTGGTCAGGAGAATCCAAGAGCCTCCCCTAAGAATAATAGTCTATTGCCATTGCTCATGGTTGCCTATCAGAACTTCTAGATAAAACCCTATTGATGAAGACACCACACTGCAATCACAAGACTTGGAAAATTCTAGTTGATACTGATCTGGAAGCTTTCTCCATGAGAACCATCTCTCAGAGTATCCAATGGTGCTATGTGATACCAAGGAAGAAAGACAATGAATATTACTACCCAATGTAAAGCCTACAAAGCACAAAAATGATTAGTCTGGCAAAATATTTCCAGTGGTAGAAGAGTTGCACTTCTATTTTGGCAGTACCAACAGTTTCTAGTTGGACTTAAGTTGCACTGGATAGGAGGAGATTCATGCCCGGTACTGTAAACCCAGGCAACTACTTTTCTATTAGCACATCCTGGAGGAGAACTTACTAGTGCCATTTTCCTAAACCAATAGAATTTTTATTGTATTATAAATATTTATCTTTCTACCGCAGATAACTGTAGCTCTCACCTCTTATTTTAAAAAAACTCATTTTTTGCAGTATTCAGAGGCTAATGCAAAGTTCCATAAATGGTTAAAATACAGAGAACCAGTGCCCACAGGGTACCCAGCTCCAAATGGGACATCTACAATACAACCCAACATAGAAGAGAAGAAACATTTTAGGAATCAGAAGATCAGGATGGCTGATGCTACACAGTATCTTATGAACATAACTAGAATGGTTCACTAATGAACTCTCAACAATATGGCTGTCTTCACAAAACCACACCAGTGAACATGCTGACATAGATGTTGGGGAAATTTCACAAGGCCCCACCCATAGATGAAGAGCTACAGGCAACTGGTGACTGCTGAGGGATGAAGAATCGGTTTTTGTTAGGAACAAGCCTACTTTTAGTCTATCCAATTATAATTTGTCCCTTATATACATGTATTTAGAAGCAACAGTAAATGTACTCACACATATTATATATGCATATACACATATATGCATTATATATATGTGTGTGTGTATGTATATATATATATATATATATATATATATATATATATATATCTTTATACAATACAGTACCTCAACTACTTATGTATCATTACCTATGCAGCAACTGGAACTGAGCCTTGCATAGACTATTCCATTATACCAGTCTTCAGACAATCATTCCATCATCCTATTAGGCATGGGTGAATGAATACATGGAAACATTAGTGAACATCGTGAGTATAAGTCTATTTAATTACCTCTTTTCCTATTCTTGCATTAGCATAGTGGCAAATAAAACACGAGTTGGGGGCTAAAGAGGTGGCTCACTGAGTAATACTGCTTGCTGCAAAAGCATGAGGACTTTATTCCAGACATTAGAGCTCACATAAAAAGCTAGGTGTGGCAGTGCATGCCTTTAACCCAGGTAACACAGGGAGCAGAAACAGGATCAGAAGCTTCTTGGCCATCAGCAAAGTTTTGAGATCAATGAGAGATGCTGGCCCAGGGTATAAGGTAGAAAGTGATAGAGGACATACTACATCATCCTGTAGGTATAATGCATGCTTATGCACAGATATGTGTATATACCAGACACAAATACAACACTCACACACACACACACACACACACACACACACATAAAAATGTTTAAATGTGCAGAATTTTATATTGTTGAGTCTTTCTACTCCTGATTCCGTGGATCAATGTTTTTTTTGCTTGGTTTTGGTTTTTGTTGTATTGTTGGTGGTGGTGGTGGTTTTACATACAATTTCTGAGTAAGCTTGAAGTAAAGAGAAAAGATAACTGAATGAAGTCTATAAACAAGCTGTTGGTGTCAAACTAATATTTTACAATCTTCTATGCAGTAGATTCTTATGGTCTTAAAATACAAAAATCTACATTCAATAGCCATCATTAACAGCTAGCCTCACCTACCTCTTCCTAAGAACTTCTAATCAGCAGTCCTCTAATTTTTCCAAGTCCCTGATCATTTGCCCAAAACCTCACCTATTGTTAATGACAGAAAATCCAGACATGGACTTCAACTTCTACTTTCTAGAAGGAATTTTCTTTATACTTTATTCATCAGAGCCATCTCTAAGTAGGTTAGAATTGTATCCTACATTTGGCAAACTATCTACCAAATGTAGATGATGGTATATAGGCTTGAAGGAAAGGTTACAGTGATGAAAAATATAAATAAAAAGTTGTCTCTTAGGTCAGAGGTCCAAGGCCAATTATATAATCAACTGTTGAGCTTGAGTTCATATTTCAAGAGTAAATAGTTGCATTTTTTTTCCAAAACCCTGTTTGTATTCACTATAATTCCTCTAAAATCCCAAGATGTCCAGATATCCATCCCTTTCTGTCACAGTTCTCTCAAACATTTTATGTGGGTGGTAGACAGCTGTACTGCCTACACTAACTGAAAGCCTACTTTAGTTCTGAGTGCCAATCAAAACTGGAACCCTTACTGGTTTCTTTGGGAAGAATATGAGAGCAATGCATTCCAATGTTCAGCAAAATGGTGCCTATGGACAAGAGGCTCTGTCAGTCACATAACAGTCAAATGAAAATATAAGCACTTCTAAAAATTTTGCTACCTCTAATATGCCAGAAATACCATATGCTTGCTGCACAGCAAACACAAGAATCTCTGCCTTCAGAAAACACTGGTGTTTCATCTCTCGTGGCAATACCAAAAGCTTGAAATGCCACAGTTTCATTATTTTTAATGACAACTCTGCTAACATTTCAAGCAGACATATAGGATTAACTGATATAGTTTATTTACTACCTCTATACCCGTAGGCCTTGTAATGTGAAGCTGGGTCATATCACCTTTCAGCTACCTCTGTTTCCTGATCTTAAGTTAAAAATGACAATATAGAAATCTTAATACAAAGCTGTGTTGAGGTAATCATGTCTTGATTATAAGTATTGTAGTTTTCATGTGCATGTAAGTTTCATTGGATTCTAGTGAACACTTTAATGTCTCAAATCTATTATGTTGGATCTAAGATGATTCTAAGATAACTGACTTAAGATAGCAGTACTAATTGACCAATTAAGTAATAGAGTGGCTCCATATTTTTCTTCCATTGTGCAGATTCATTGAAATTTTTCAAAGTGATATGCTTATCTTAGAAATTTGTAGTTAATAGCTTTCCTTGGGAAAGCTGGAAACATTCAGTACTCCATAGTCTGGGATGATCAAATAAATCACTAGACCTATTCCTCAATACTCACTTTTGTTGCAAAAGTGGGTCATCTTAGTTTATCACTAGGAAAAATTTTCCCAAAGTAATTCATCTTATAATTGCATCAGCTGTGTGGCTCAAGTCATTGGTAATGTTCTAGTGCTTTTGAGAAAAGTATCAGTAACAATAAGCTTTCTACGAGGTAACATTGAAATGACCAGTTCCTTTGGATACCACAGACCTGAAGTCTTTAATTCTAGTACACCTGCTGACAGCGTCATCTTTATCCCTCCCTATTACCTTAGTGATTATGGAGTAATGAATACTGATTAGACAACTGAGAAGAAAAATAATTTTATAAATAAAATCACTCTGAATGACTGAATCATATTTTGGGCATGATGTCAATCACAGTTTGACCTTCTCTAACTATACTGCTTCTAGACTGTATCCACTTTCAAATATGCATAAAAAGTAACTCATTCTTTTTCCATATAGGTGAAGTATGATCAATGTGTTTATACAGACAGGGTAAATTTTTTAAAAATTCATGATGAATTCTTGAGTTATATTATTTATCATTACAAATGAAAAAGCTCATGAATAGCTTAGCTATGAAGATAAACACTGTAATACTTCATTTCCTATAGATTATTGAATCTACTTCATTTTTTAAAATTCATTTTCAATGAAAACAGTCCCATTTAGTCATAAAAACATTACAATAAACAATGACTGCTGTACATAAAGATGCTAATAAAATAAATCTATAATAGAAAGAAAAGACTCCAAAGCCATTTTTAACTTTTCTGCATATGAAACAGTAATGAATTAAATTAATAGTCAAAAAAGTCAGCCATTTGAGGATGATGTGAATGCCCCTCAAAAGTTGAAAACAACAACATTAAATGTTTTAAATTAGATTTTGCTTATAGATTTCCAAGGTTTATTTGAAACAGAGTAATCATTCCAAATAGTTTCAGCAACTATATTAAGAAAAGTTGAAGAAGAAATTTCTGAATAGTTTCCATGGATAACATGATAAAATATGGAGGTTTTGACCAAAAAATATCTGACTTCTTTATATTTGCCTTTTAAGTAGTTATTACTTGGTAACTATGAATTCAAAAGAAATTCTTTCCAAAATCAAACTCCAGTTCACATGTCCTGACTGCCTGCTTGTCTAAGACAGCTTCGCTCATCTTTGCCCAAGGTTTTGAAAGGAAACTGTCCTAAGACTGTCATCAAGTCTTCAAGATATAATACCAGCGTACCTTAAAAGGTCCTTACAAAAGCTCTTTACTTCAGATTTGAACTTAACTGCAGCACTCCTCTCTTACCTTTCCTCCCTCCACACTCTCTCATAGAGACCTTCCTACTCTTTTTATAATGTTATTGTATGCATATGTATGTGTGAGAGAGTGCATGTGAGTATACACATACATATTCCTAAATATGCTAGGTCCATGTAATGTTACTTTTATGTATTTTTCAGGGCTGACCATTGGCACTGAACAAACAACCAATTGGGGACCTTTTCCTGGGAGAAGGCCATCTCACCCTTTCCCAGGTTTCCTCAGTTGCCTCTAGTTCTTTGTGCAAGGTTGAGGCATCATGGGCTTTTCAAAATCCAATTTGGTATGTCTGTTGATGTCATCCTTGAACAGCTCACATTTTCACACAGTCTTTAAGATAATTTAGTGACTCAGTCAGTACTCTTTCAGAGTCCTCCCATATGTGTTTTGTAATATTTAAATATATCCTGTATTTTATAGTAGCATTCTAGAAAATTCTAAAATATGGTATCAACTAAATCCCACATAAGTATCTAATCAGAAACTGTGTTATAGTTGAAAACCAACAGAAAATTGATTAAATAAAAGCAAAAGGGGATATGCCCCAAAATGTTCTCTTTTGATAATGAGGGAAACTATGTGATAACAAGTGTTACTTGTTGCTGGGTGGCGGTGGCACACGCCTTTAATCCCAGCACTTGGGAGGCAGAGGCAGAGGGATCTCAATGAGTTCAAGGCTAGGTCTACACAGTGAGTTCCAGGACAGCCAGGACTGTTACACAGAGAAACCCTGTCTTGAAAAAACAAACAAACAAACAAAGATAAGTTACTTGTCTACTTGACAGTCTTGAGTTTCTCTTGTCAGAGCATTTTATGAGATAATAAAAGGCAACTATGATGTTTAGTTAAATGGGAAAAAATACTAGGTTAAACTGTTCCACTTTCAATCCTTACACTTTATAAGTCTTTCTAAAGAATGTTGGTATAATTGGCTTGGTATGGAACTTCATCACCTCAGTAAGTTCATTTTCATAAGAGAATGGATAATTATTGCCTTTATAATGTCTAAAGCATATAATTATATACAATATTTCTTATTCAAAATTACTATATACCATGGATTAAAGCTTAATATCAACAACAAAAACAATATAAAGATTACAAAGTCATGAACAACTCATGCTGAATGAAAAATAAAGTCAGGACAGAAACAATGAAAGAAATTAAAGACTTTCTAGAGCACAATGAAAATGAATACACAACATATCCATACTTATGGGTCACAAGCAAAGCCATGCTAAGAGGCAAATTTACAGCACTAAGTGCCTACATTAAAAAATAATAATAACAGGAGATATCTCATGCCAACAACTTAACAGGACACCTGAAATCTTGAGAACAAAAGGAAGAAATTACATGCAGAAGGGAGTAGATGACAAGAAATAATCAAACTCAGGGCTAAAAAAAATAAAATAGAAACAAAGAAAGCAATACAAATGGTCGATGAAACAAAGAGTTGGTTGTTTGGTTGTCTGCAAAAATCAACAAGTTAGACAAACCCTTATGCAAATTAGCTAAGTATACAGGGAGATAAGGATATTCAAATTAATAAAATCAGAAACAAAAAGGGAAATGTATTCTATTTCTTCTTTCTAGGGAGATACTTATGTCTCTCTTTAAACCCTCTATGTTACTCATCTTCTCTGGGTCTGTAGACAATACCATGATTATCTTTTACTTTATAGCTAATATCTACTTATAAATGAAAACATACTATGTTTGTCTTTCTGGACCTGGGTTATCTCACTCAGGACGATTTATTTTTTTCTAGTATCATCTATTTGTCTGCAAATTTCATGATGACATTTTTTAAATAGCTGAGTAATACTGCCTTGTGTGAATGTACTACATTTTTTGTTATCCATTCTTCAGTTGAGGGACATCTAGGCTGTTTCCAGTTCCCAGTTAATATGAATAAAGCTGCTATGAACATAGTTGAGCAAGTGTCCTTGTGATAGAATATAGCATCCTTTGGCTACATGCCTAAGAGTGGTATAGCTGGGTCTTGAGGTAGATCTATTCCCAATTCTCTGAGGAATCACCATATTGATTTCCAAAGTGGCTATAAAAGTGTCCCCTTTGCTCCACATCTTCTCCACCATAAGCTCTCACTTGGTTTTTGTTTTTGTTTTTGTTTTTGTTTTTGTCTTAGCCATTCTAATGGGTGTTAGGTGTGGACTCAGGAAGAGACAGCTACAATTAAGGGTCAATTGAGGGGTGCTATGGAAACCTAATGCAGTGGAAAATTCCTCAAATATATAAAGGTCATTCTAATGAAGTCTCCAAATAATGAGAGATAAGTCCCAATTGGCCATGTCAAGACAGTAGGTTGCTCTTGGCAAATGGACAGCAAGGCCCCAATGATGAAGACAACAGCCATACAACTCATTGAACATGAAGAGGTCAAGCTGGTGCCTACATAGAACATTTGCCCCATCCTCTAGTGTCTTTGGTATGGGAATGTACTTCACAGGTGACTAAAAGATAAATATAAATACCAACCCAGTCAGAAAACCTTTGGTCTACAGTATATCTTACCTGGAAAATATACTAAGGCAATGGTGGCACAGAACTTGTGGGAGCAATCAACAGAAGTCTGATTTGACTTAAGACCCACTCCATGAGATGAATTACATACTCAACATTGCTTGGGTGTCTGTCTTAGTTAGGGTTTCTATTACTGCAATGAAATACTATGACCAAAATGTAAGTTGAGGAGGACATTGTTTATTTAGCTTATACTTCCATATTTATGTTCATCATCAAAGGAAGAGTTCATGCAGGAACTCAAGCAGGGCAGGAGCTATAGAAGGGTGCTGCTTACTGGCTTGCTTCCCATGAAATGCTCAGCCTGCTTTCTTATAGAACCCAGAACCATGAGTCCAGGGGTACAACAACCCAACAATGGGCTGGGCCCTGTCTCACTCATCAATAACTAATTAGAGAAATGCCTTACAGCCAGATCTTATAGAGACATTTTCTCAACTAAGGTTTACTTCGGATAACTCTAGTTTGTATATCAAATTGATATAAGACTAGCCAGCACACTAACCAAAAACCAGAAATTAGATAGCCTATACACCTAGGGTAAATCCAAACATTGCTGGTCTAAAAAACAAAATAAAACAAAACAAGTAATAATAGAATGGCTCCTAATGACATTCTGCTATACTCATATATCAGTTTCCATAAGATCAAATCCTCTATGTATATTTTATAGTTTTCAGTTTATTATGTTGAAGGGATTACTGACTATGTGAACAAATAAGTCTCTGATTCTAGTTTCTTCTTTTAGGGCTCTTTTCCTTCTTTTGATTTGCCTTGTCCAACTTCAATGTAATAGTTTTTGTTTTATCTTATTATAATTTATTTTGTCATGATTTGTTGTTATCTCAAAGAAGCCTGTTTTTTTCTAATGAAAGACAGAAAGGGAGTGGATCTGGAGGGGAAGAGATATGAGGAAGAACGGGAAGGAGTGGAAGAAGGGGAAACTGTAATCAGGCTATATTGTATGAGAAAAGAGTATTTTTAATAAAAGGGAATTTTTCCTTTTTTTAATTAAGAGACTTTCTTAATAAAACCATGGATTCCCCTCCTCCCTCATCCCACCCCAGCCTGCTCCCCACAACCCACCCCCCATTATCACCTCCTTCAAGGCAAGGTCTCCTCTGAGGAGTCAGCAGAGCCTGGTATATTCAGATGAGGCAGGTCCAAGCCCCTCCTCTAAAAGGGAAATTTTTTTAAAGAAAACCATCATATATAATGTTTAAAAATAAATCAAATTTATAGTCCAAAACAGATGTTCAGCTTTTAAAAAATTTCTCTGGTCTGAATTTTTTACTACTTTCTAATTTAAACTTACTCTGTCCACAAAATAGACTCACCTGGGGATATGATGAGCAAACCTATCTCTAATTGAATAATTGCTCTCTGAAAGCCCTGGAATATGTGCTGGGCCACTTCTTTTAATCTTAACTAAAAGCTCAGTGTTGAAAATCATTAATCCAACATTACAAAAATGGAAACAGACTAAGGAAGTTAAGTTAATCTTCCTATATCCATTGCAAAAACACGATAGAAGCATTTGTCTTTTTCCAAAACGTGTTATTCTTAGTATATCTTGTTTTAAAATCTAGTTAGATAGAATGCAGCTTCTAGGATGTCCTCAACATTATGAAAATGCTACTGACAATTGAACTTTTGCAGTTTCTTTTCATAATGGTGTTAATTTCCTCATTTGTCTTATCAAGTGGCACCTACTGTTTGTGTCAGAAATCAGATCATTCTGTGCACAATAAAAACAACAATGAGCATGCAGTCTTCTTGCTGATAAAACATAATATAGAGAAAAAGAAGCTATAATAAGTACTGGGAATTAAAATTAAATGCATGACATAACAGTAGAAGATTTTAGTTTTACAGGGTGATGAGTTATCAGGAAGATGGTTGGTCCCAACAAAGCCAGGGTATCAGCAACACAGGATAATGGAGAAAGTGACAAAGTTAGAACAGAGCTGAGATGCTACAGAACAAAAACCATGGATAGAAACTCACTTGAAAGCCATACCATTTAAAATGTAAATCTAGATGACCTACTGTACTTAGAACCAGAAAAAAAATGTATTTAAATGAAAAATTGAAGTAATTATTATTTTGAAAACTCCACTGTCATCTAGGTTGTTCATGTAAATCTCATCCATTTCTCTGTCATTGGGTGATCCCTGTGTCTTTCCTAGGGTCCCATTTTCTACGTAGCCTCCCTGGAGTTGTGTAGCAGTCTAGTCATCTTTGTTTTACGTCTAGTATCCTACTATGAGTGAGTACATACCATGTTTGTCTTTCTGAGTCAGGGTTACCTCACTCAGGATGATTTTTTTCTAGATCCATCCATTTGCCTGCAAACCTCATGATGTCATTGTTTTTCTCTGCTGAGTAGTACTTCATTGTGTATATGTACCATATTTTCTTTATCCATTCTTCACTTGAAGGGCATCTAGGTTGTTTCCAGGTTCTGGCTATTACAAACAATGCTGATATGAACATAGCTGAGCAAATGCCCTTGCGGTATGATTGAGCATTCCTTGGGTATATGCCCAAGAGTGGTATAGCTGGGTCTTGGGGGAGATGGATTCCCAATTTTTTAAGGAAGCACCATATTGATTTCCAAAGTGGCTGTGAAAGCTTAGAGGAGCAGGAGATCCCAGCTGGATCAAGAACAGAAAGGGAGAACAAGGAATAACACGCCATGATAAATGATGACCACATGAGAACAGGAATAGGCAGAGTGCTGGAGAGGTCCCCAGAAATCCACAATGATACATCCTCTGTAGACTGCTGGCAATGGTCGAGAGAAAGCCTGATCTGACCTAGTCTGGTGATTAGATGGACAAACACCCTAACAGTCGTGCTGGAACTCTCATCCAATAACTGATGGAAGTGGATGCAGAGATCCTCAGCCAGGCCCCATGTGGAGCTCCAGGAGTCCAATTGTTGAGAAAGAGGAGGGACTGTAAGAGCGTGAATTGTTGAGACTAAGATTGGAAAAGCACAGGGACAAATAGCCAAATGAATTATGAACCAAAGGCTGTGGAGCCCCCAGCTGGAGCAGGCCCTCTGGATAAGTGAGACAATTGAATAGCTTGATCTGTTTGGAGGCACCCAGGCAGTGGGACCCGGACCTGTCCTTGATGCATGAGCTGGCTGTTTGGAACCTTGGGCTTACACAGGGACACTTTGCTCAGCCTGGAAGGAGGGGACTGGACCTGCCTGTACTGAATCCACCAGGTTTAAATGAATCAATCCCCAGGGGAGTCTTGGCCCTGAAGGAGATGGGAATGGAGGGGAGGGGCTGAGGGGGAAGGACAGGGGAACCCATGGCTGATGTGTAAAATTAAAACACAAATATAATAAATAACAAAAAAAAAGAAAACCCCAAGAAGAAATACAGCAGAGAGGAAGCAGGACCATAGCATGTGCTGCTGTCAAGGAAAAACAGAAATCAAGATTTAGGTGAGCCAAACATGCAGAAATTACATTCCAGTTCCTATATAGAGAGTCATAGGAGGATAAGGTACATAATGCAAAAGGAAAAGGGTCAAGAAGAAAAAGAGTCTAGGATTGGTTGTCAGTTCAGTAATCTTGTAAGGAGAATATCCCAGAAGTCTAATTAAAACCAGTGTGTTAGTCTTGATCTGTTGTCAGTGAAAAAAATACCTGAGAGTTTATAAGTTTAAGTAATAGAAACTGACTTTACTCATGCTTCTGGAGAAGAAAGTGTGGTAACAGCATCCTCTCAGTAAATGATAAAGGGCTTCATCTTACAGAGGGCATCACATGGTAAGACCAAGCAAGCATGGATTCTTCTTGAATCCATGAATTCACCAGTGTCATCATGGAGGCTCCACTTTGCTTTTCTAATCCTCATTACCTCCCAAAATCTATTAATACTATTGACATATGAATTGAGTGTTAAGTGGAACATTTGAAATCATAACCCATATTAGACTTATGACTATCAGTGTGACCTCTTATAGAGAGAGCTAATTTCACTAACATGACGAGACTTCAAAAATATCACATAATAGATATAGGATTGTATAAATGTTATTGCTTAGTATGATAACTAAATGAATAAGTCATATGTGGCTCTCTATGCACTATCAGCAATATGCTATTCCTTAATTATTTATCATTCTGTAGAAACACAAAATAAAATATTAAGCCTGCAATTTATTTTATCATAGTAATTTTTATATTATTTGACATAACAGAAAAACCTTTATAATGTATTATTTGTTACATATTTCAGTGTGTCATTTCTGAAATTTGATTGAAGCCATGTATGGTGGACTATAAAAACCATTGTCATTTAAATGCTGCTCCAGGTTTCCTTGAAGGTAAAAAATTCTGTTTCTTTACAGCAAGCAAGTTTTTATCCTGAAAAAAAAAAAATGATTATCAAGCTTCTAAGTAACCCAAGATAGAGGTAAACAACTATTGTTTCTTTGCCTTGGTAAAAATTAAAACAACCCAAAATATGAAAACAGGTATTTGAGGAAGTGAAACTAAAATGTCTTGTTTAGTAATATAAATCACAGTGGATCGAAGTTCTAAAACCTGAGTCTGTAGATTTGGTTGCTTTGAATTGAAAGGATGAGACTGTTTCTGCAGATATTTGGGTAAAGGAAACAAATCCTTTTCTTCTAGACCTTGGAAAAGTTGAGTATTACTAAGGAAGAGGAGGTGGATGGTAATTAAAGAGTGGGAAGTTTTCTGTATTGTTCATTGAGACCCAAGAACTACTGAGGGATGATAAAGAAGATGAAAAAGAGTCCCCGCCTGCCATGGAGCAGTTACATGCAGAGTCAATGGGGGTGGGATAGAGCAGCTTGATGAGGCAGCCATACAGATCAGGAGAAAACCTACCTCCATATGGAATTCAGAGAATAGGGAATTTTTTGGAAACAACAGACAATGGAGAGAGCCACACTCCTGGTGTTTGCATTTCCTGGGGTCAGTCTCAGAGAAGAACCAGGTGGTCTTCACCTGTAGCTAGTTCCAATGAAGTTAGCATTGGGGCCACATTCTACTGGCCATCAAACAGTGATATTTACCATGCTCCATGCTATATCTAATAATCTCCTGAGTACTTGGTGTAGATGTAACCATCTTGTTAAATAAGAAACACAGAACCAATTGCAGAGTTAAAAACCACAAGGTCAGAGCAAGAGCGGAAAACCTTACCCTTCTCTGCTTCTGCTGTTCTTCCTCTCCACAAGAGACCTACAGAAGTGTGTCCAATCTTTTTTATAGACTTTCTGTTCTGTTTTCTCATTGGTTGTAAACCCAGCCACATGACCTCCTCATCACTGCCTGTTTGTACAGACCTCCAGGTCTTCTATGGTTGGTATTGAGATTAAAGGTGTGTGTCTGGCATGCTGGCTGTGTCCTTGAACACACAGAGATCCGCCTAGCTCTGCCTCCCAAGTGCTGGGATTAAAGGCGTGCCCCACTACTGCTTGGCTTCTGCTCTGGCTTGCTCTGACCTCAAGGCAACTTTATTAATATACAAATAAAATCACATTTCAATACAAATAAAATATCACTATATTTCCCCTTTTCTCTTTTAATAAAAAGGAAAAAGTTATAACTAATATAAGAAAAACTATATACAAAAGTACAATAACTATATATACCATATATACAAACAATAAATACCTAAACAATGTCTAGTCTATTTGCATTTGACAAATTCAGAGAAAATAATTTCATTATCTATCCTATTTTGGTAAGTCCAAAATGTACCTGATTCACTTTCTATCCTAACTTATATTGCTAATGGAGCTGTCTTATAACGTCTTTCAAATTTATACACTTACAGCTCTTAGTGAGTTTTTCTGAAATCCTTAATAAAGATAATTATAACTATAACTAACTGATCTTCAGCTCCCTCAGAGACCCAAGAAGGAAATACTACTACCTAATAAAAAATAAAAACAGGAACTGCATGCAAGCAGCTTCCAAAAAAAAAAAAAAAATGTGAGTTGACAGAAACAGGCAGCTGCCTGGACAGTCACCTGAGGTTTCTCCACAGTGTTGGGGCATCATCTTCAGCCTATAGGCTTAGCATATCTGACAGACTCCTTTGTGAACTATTTGACCTCACATTTGGTGAGAGCAGTCCATGTACCAGAAACACCTGAATTCCATTAGTGTCATGTCATGATTTCAGGATTTTAAATTCTGGAAATTATTATGTTTTTTCAATTCAGCTGTCCATTTTTCTTGGCTGTGTATATGTGGCTTCATCTTGGCATCCCGTTCTTCTCCACATCCCTCTATTAAATGCCAGTCTACTATTGAGAGGGGTGAGCTTAGTTATTCTTCAAGAATAACTGTTTCCTCTGCTGTTCCATTGCACATCAGAAGCCATTGGCCCACTCACTCCCTGTTCAGCTGCCTTCGAAGAAAAGGGCACGGTACCTTTTACAGATTACAAAGGCCACTCACTTCAGGGATGGTGCCATATTGTCCTGGCTTCAGAAGATGCCTTTTGTTAAAGCCACAACCACACCTGTTTTGGCAAGAATCAGTAGTCCTTGGTTTCATGTCCTGTCTGTCCTGTTTGTCAGTCATTGATTCAAGGATACTTTGTTGTCCAGTGGCTAACTTTTGCTACAGTGAAATGTAACTCCATATGCAGTTTCTTCAATACCCATATTTTCTCTGAAGTAGATTGGTACTGACAGGAGCCAACATGTCTCACAGTCATAGCAAAAAAGAAAAATTCATAAGTTATTAAAACATTTTAAATGCCATATTCTGTACATCTCTGAAGGGTTTAAAGATGACCTGTCTCTCTAAATATATCTGTTTTATCTTGAAAACACACCTAATATGACTACAAGTTCAATTGTAATGTCTAACTACTAACTTTCATTTCTATATATCCTAATAGTTGGTAATAATAACATTCAAGGATTAGCAAATTGCATTACATTGTTAAATGAATGGTCTAAGTACAATATCTTGAGCAAGATTAGAAATATGTGTATGGCATATGAGATTCTAACAATCTCAATATATATATACATATACATATATATATATATATAAAATTTATATACAATATAAAACAACCCAATCCAATGTAAAGTATTTAAAACTAGTAATTGTCTTTTTCTTTTTTTCTCCTTTTTTTAAACAAGCACCTTAAATCTAATCTCCTTTGCCTAGCCTTTTTCCTACCCCTTAACAACAACTTATAACCAACCCTCCTAAACAACGAAAACTATCCCAGACACAAAACACATAAAAAGACCAAAAACCCACCCACCCCACACCACCCCTTTGGGAATGTGGGCGTTGTATTCTTAAAATTGCTTCCTGCTGGGTATGGGCAAAGGTATCTTTATTCTGAAAAGAAAAATTTGGGGTTAATTGTCAAATTCTAGGAAAGGTAACTATATTCTTTGTTATCCATAATGCCAAAGTTCAGGGTTTATCTCAAGTCCTTATTCAAGTAGTCTTTGAAACTGGATCATCTCAGCTAGCCATCTCAGAATTGCTCTAAGCACTTTGTAGTCCAAAGCTGATCTATAGATGATGTTTCTCGGCTTAGTGATATTACTATTGTCCATGTGGAATTATTGTTGTGGGGCCCCATCTTCTTCCTGGAGATTTCAGTTGATGTTAGGCCTGGCCATGATTTCCTGCAGAAAACTGATAAGAGACTCGAACACAAAGACATGAATAGGCAGCTAATTGAAGCCTTTTCTCTAGAATTAATTAGTACTCTATATGACCATTATTATCTTAACAAAGTTTAAAATATATATATCTTGTAAATTTTGATATAAAATTCATACTTTAAGAAAAGTTTAAAGAATTAGAGTATAATCAAAGAATTGAAATTAATAATAGAATAGTCCCTTAATTAATTTGGTTTGTCTCTTGTCCCATGTAAGAAGATGGCTCTTTCTTTTGGTATGATACCGGGAGTTTGCATTTTCCTTTTAACAACATGCTTGAGTTTAAAGAAGGAGAGAGCCATTCTCCAACTCCAAAGTTAGCTTTAAGTTTTAATTGAACTGGGACTACAAGAAGACCAATAGTGTTAACTTTTTTAGAGAAGAGCAGAAACAAACATTTAGGAAGATTTCTGAAATTTTGTAGATGATATACCAATAGACCATTGTAGACCCCACGTTGGGTGCCAAATGTAGATGTAACCGTCTTGTTAAATAAAAAACACAGAACCAATTGCAGAGTTAAAAACCACAAGGTTAGAGCAAGAGCGGAAAACCTTACCCTTCTCTGCTTCTGCTGTTCTTCCTCTCCACAAGAGACCTACAGAAGTGTGTTCTATCTTTTTTATAGACTTTCTGTTCTGTTTTCTCATTGGTTGTAAACCCAGCCACATGACCTCCTTGTCATTGCCTGTTTGTACAGACCTCCAGGTCTTCTATGGTTGGTATTGAGATTAAAGGTATGTGTCTGGCATGCTGGCTGTGTCATTGAACACACAGAGATCTACCTAGCTCTGCCTCCCAAGTGCTGGGATTAAAGGCGTGCACCACTACTTCTGCTCTGGCTTGCTCTGACCCCAAGGCAACTTTATTAATATACAAATAAAATCACATTTTACAAATATACAACTTGCTATAAAGGCAGGTCCTGGGCTCTAGTTCATTCAGTGAGCCTAACAGTGTCCAGATTTGTTCAGCTGATACATGAAGTGGAGACAATATTTTGAGGAACATTCCTGAGAGATTGGAAGGCAAGAAAAATGTTTGGTTTGCAAGCTTGAGGACTGGAGTTTGGATCACCAGCACCCACATAAAGGTGGCACATGCAAACACCTTTTATGGTGGCATATGTTATGTTAGCTCAGCAGGGAGGAAGATGGAGACAGGTGGATTCTAGGTGCTCACGACCCATGTGACAGCATTAATGAAAAACATCCCACATCAATCTCTGGCCTCCAAAGCTGCACACACAGCTACATACACACTCATACATGCATACAACAAAACACCAAAGACACACACAGAGAAATATTGCCCTAAATCTGAAAGCACATGTGTCAGATTTTAAATGTAACACCTGTAGAAAATAAACAAAGCCCTTTCTTGTATAAGACAATGCATTTTTAGCTCATCTTCTAAATGTATTATTATTACTTGCCAGTTTAAGGCATTGGTATAATGAAATTTGTTTGTTTCCAAGAGCTATTTCTTTCTTTCATGCTCCTGCTTCATTCCTTGCCACTCCCATGGGAAGGTTTCTTCTTTTATGTATGGTCCATTGACTTTAGTTCAAGTTTCTGGCCTGTGCATAAGTGGTAGGTTATTTGATGGAGCAAGAGCAACTTATTGGTGAATACACCAATGAAGAAAATGATACTTTCCTCCTTCAACAACCATCAATAGTCACTCAGAGAGGGATGGGACTAAATGGGCCCCTCTTACTTCCATGATGAAATGTTTATGGGTACTCACTCAGCATAAGCGGCCATGAATTATTTATAAAAACATAAAAGAAATTAGGATAAATAAATTTATTTCTGCTATTTAAAATTAATGAGTATTAGAATGAGTGAAATAATTATACCTTGTTATTGGCTGGTTTTTCTATTTTTGTCTCTTTGGGGGCCCACCATGCAGCTCCCAAATAAATCATACATGGAGGCTTATTCTTAACTGTGAATGTCCACCTTAGTCTGGCTAGTTTCTTGCCAGTTTTTCCTGACTTAAAATTAACCCATTTGTCTTTTACCTCTGGGATTTTACTTTCGCTATTTTTGTATACCTCTCTTTCTTACTCCTTTGCTGGTTGTGTACCTGGATGGCTGGCCCTTGATGTCCTCCTCCTTCTCTCTCTCCTAGATATCTCCTCTCTGAGATTTCTCCTTCTATTATTTCTTTCTGTCTGCCAGCCCTGCCTATCCTTTCCCGTGCCTTGTTATTGGCCATTCAATGCTTCATTAGACCATCAGGTGTTTTAGACATGCACAGTAACACAGCTTCACAGAGTTAAACAAATGCAACATAAAAGCAGCACACCTTAAAATAATATTCCCTTAGTGCATGAGCTGGCTGTTTGGAACCTGGAACCTTGCTCAGCCTGGGAGGAGGAGACTGGACCTGCCTGGACTGAATCTACCAAGTTGAGCTGAATCCCCAGGGGAGTCTTTGCCCTGGAGGAGATGGAAATGGGGGGTGAGCTGGGGGAAGGCAGGAGGCAGGGGCGGGAGGGGGGAGGACAGGGGAACCCATGACTGATATGTAAAATTAAATTAAATTATAAACAAGAAATAATAATAAAAAAAGAAACTGAAAAAAAACAAAAAATAATATTCTCCAATAATACCTATTGACTATGCTGGTGAATTAACAACACTTGAGCACACAGAGTTCAAAATAAATTATTTTCTTGTTTGTCTTTAATTGAAAATAAATTCTTCTCTCATACAATACAACCCAACCACAATTTTTTAAATAATGATTGTCCATGCAATTATTTACCCTGTCCACTGCAATTAATGTTAAACCCTTCATATATGCATTTCTATAGCATGGTACAATTTTCTTTTCCTTTTTGCTCTCCATAATTATTTTCAAATTTTCTATTTTATAGATATTTGGATTTTTTTTATTCAGTTACACTGATAATGCTAAAACAATTAGAGAACTCTTTGTCTAGAGGTAGGACCCCAAGAAATATTTCACCTTCCATGCTAATATGTCCATTGGTATTGACATTGCTATGGTCTTATTTACACAGCAAAAACCCAAAATAGACTCAGTAGGTTGTATTTATATATTGTAAATATACATACATACATGTATGTTTGTAAAATAATAATCAAAGAAAAAGGCTATCAAATTCAGAGGGGAGCATCATGAACATGTTGGAGGGAAAAGGCATCATAAATCTATTTCAATTAAAATGTTGAAAATTAAAACTTTTTGTTTACTTACATGAACTATCATTTATTTTATCTGTTTTTAAATTTTTATTTAGTGATATTGTTTGTGTGTGTGAGGACATGTGTATGTGTACCTGTGAGCATATGTGCCATGGCATATGTGTAGAAGTCAGGTGAAAATTTTTAGGAGCCAGCTCTCTCTTTCTACCATGAGCTCTGGGAGTTGCACTCAGGTCCTCATACTTGAGGAACAAGCACCTTTACACTGAACATCTCTCCAGCTCTAACTCATCATTTTTAAGGGAGAAAAGAGGACTCTTAGGTTAGCTGAGTGTAATTCTCATTATCCTTGTTAGATGAATATATTTAATTCTCTGCTGGAATACATGAATGTTCAGAGTAATAACTGCTATATTTTTTAAAGATCATTTTTAAAATGTCAACACAATAGGAGTATTTGAGATAACTTTGAGTCCATGTCTTATTACAGCTGGGTAAGTGTTTCAAGGAACAATTAGCTTCTCAACTCTGAGTTCACGATTATAATCAATATTACAAAAATATTTCTGAAAATACACTTCTTTGTTTTGACTTCAGGTAATATATTCATCCTTAAGCATTTATAGGATCTGGTGAGTTCTGGACTAAGATTTTTTTTAAAGAATATTCAACAAAACTTTTTAAATAAATGGGTCACCAAATTGCTGAATACATGTTCTAGGAATTTCCTCCCACTTTCATTAATTGCACTAGCTTGCCAAATTCAGCCACTGGCATAATAATTAATGTTAACTGCAGCATAGACATCATGTGTTGAGCTGGAGAAAAAGGGGTGAGATTAAAGCTGAAAGTTGGTATCAGTCTGGTCTAGAAAAGAAAATAAGGAAGTGCATCTAATCCAATGGTTGCTGGAAAGGAGAAACGGTGAATGTAGAACCGGAAGAAGATGTAACTACTAAAAACCGGAGTTAGAGCCTGGGAATTGGGAATTAACTCATCAAAACCGGTTATTCCGAGGCCAACTTCCTAGAAGCTTTTCTAAGAACCATTTACTTTTCCAAATATCTTCACCTTCACTATGTTGCATTACCAAAAAATGCTTACAAATTATTTTCTTAGTTTTCCCTTTTGTAGTTCTCTAAATTTTGTGCTTGGTATGGTTTAACAGACTGAATTGAAGATATGACAATATAAAAAAAATGGCACATGTTATTTATAAGCACTTATTTCATTATAATTCAATTGAGTTTATCTTAAAGAGTTGACAGAAATGCTCTATGTTCAATGTCTGAGGAATCATATAAAAATTCTAATTATGAGTCACCACATTAGTTGTATAATCCCATTGTGCATTTGTGCATGTCATTTGTCCTAAATGTTGTAACTAGATTTGGGTAACAGGAAAAAAAAATACCTTGTCTTTCAAAATACAGAAATCAAATCACATGGTATATTACACACACACAAAAATATATATATATATTTCCTTACTAGAGAAACATCCTTCACCAAAATGTTTAGAAATGCCACTATAAATTCCTAGAGATTTATCATAATTCAAGTCAACAGGACAAGAGTCATTTAATTATTATATTACATTGCTTAAGATGCTGCATATACATCCTCAAAGAAGAAATTGCTGCATATATAAAATATAAACTACTGTGGTTACTGCATCTTTAGATTGTACATCATTTATATAAGATGCACTTACTGCTTTCATGTGAGAAGAATAATGTCATCCAATAATAATATTTCTATATGCTCTCAATTCGGTTCTTTCTAAACTTTAAAGGATACTTCATCCCCATCATACCTTATTCATGACCTACTGCCTTCCCCACATAGCAGATCCTGCTTGTGAACATGCACTATTCATTTTCTCCTAGTATTGGTTTTAGTATTCAATGTACATGTGCTATGCTAGCTTATACATACCCAGTTCCCAGTACCCTGTGAATATATGACTCAGTTCTGAAAGGTTAAATTCTGAAAAATACATAAATCTTGCACTTACCTAGATTATAATGACCCATGCTGAAAATGTAATTTCATTGCTTGAACTATGTCTGGTCTTTCTATCAAGTCATTAAGGCATACTGGCTAAAGTTAATAAGCTAAATCTAACAAGAACTTTTGTTTCGATGAAAATACTGGAAGCAACTTCTTGCTTTTCTATCTCCATACTTTCTTACTATCTAGAATCTGGACTTAGTGTATAAAGGTCAAATGGTCACATTAGTTGAATACAAGAATCAAAGTCAAGTACCAAGGATAATGGAATAAGTAGCAAATGAAACTTGAGAAGTTGACAACTTTCTTAATGGAATACGAGAATTCTAACCTGTCTGTGGACTTCCTGACACTTCTGGGGAAAAATACCACATGCTCAAGTCAGTGTAAACAATTTCTTTTATGTAGAATAAATGTAATATTCAATATAAACAGGAAATAAGTGATATCTTTCCTTACATGAGTTACATAGAATATCTACACTAGAATTTCTTTATCATCTGTCAACAAAGATTTTAGAAATAAAAGAAAAATGAACATTCAAAATATTGTAATGTATACAAAGTGTTCAACTTTTAGTGGTCTTATTGCTTGTTAAGTTTTGCCTGTTTCTTATTTGCTGTATGGGGTTGTTTGGGAATAGGCTAAGCAACTATTTAAATATTATACAGTATAAAAATATCACTTGGTATTTCCTTTTATTTTATTTATTTATTTATTTATTTATTTATTTATTTATTTATTTATTTTTACATCCTGACCTCCATTTCTCCTCCCTGCTCTCCTCCCATCCCTTCCCCCAACCTCCCTCTGTTCCAAACCCCCAATAAACTCCTCTCCATTTCTGTTTAGGAAAGGGCAGGTCTCCCATGAGCATCAACAAAACATGGCATATCAAGTTGCAGTAAGACTTGGTGCTTCCCCATGTGTTACGGCTTGGCAAGGCAGCCCAGTATGATGAGTAGGTTCCCAAAGCCAGTATAAGAGTCAGAGACCACTGTTCCTACTATGAAGAGTCCCACAATAGTACCAAGCTACACAACTGTAACATATATATAGTGTGCCTAGGTCAGTCACATGCAGGCTCCCTGGTTGTTGGTTTAGTCTATTTGAGTCCCTATGAGCCCTGGATAGTTGATTCCGTGGGTTTTCTTGTGGTATCCTTTAACCTTCTGGCTCCAAGAATCCTTGCTCACCCTCTTCTACAGGATTCCCTGACCTCCACCTAATGTTTGGCTGTGGGTCTGCATCTGTTTCCATCAGTTGGTAGATGAAGCCTCTCTGATGACAATTGGGCTAGGCATCAATTTATAAGTATAGCAGAATATCATTAGGCATCATTACATTGGCTTTTTTTTCATCCTGTCCTATTTGGTTCTATTCTAGGTCTCTAGGTCATCCAGCCTGTGAGTCCTGGTATTGTAGGCAGTGTCAAGAGTGGGCTTACTCTCCTGGCATAGATTTTAGGCTAGACCAGTTATTGGTTAGCAACTCACTCAATCTCTAGGACACCCTTACTCAAGCACATCCCCTAGGCAGAATAGACTACCACTTCTCATAAATATATAGTACAAAATGATATAAATCTGTTTAGGGTCATCTGGAAAATTATTGGAAAGTCATTATATACTTTTTTGAAACTCAAAACAAAATTCAAATAACAGCTTTTTGCTTTGGGTGATTGATTGGTAAATAAAACACTGATTGGCCAGTAGCCAGGCAGGAAGTATAGGTGGAACTAACAGAGAGGAGAATTGAGAGAACATGAAGGCAGAAAGGGACACAGCCAGCCACCACCATGACAAGGGAGATGTAAGGTACCGGTAAGCCACGAGCCACATGGCAAAGTATAGATTAAATGGGTTAGTTTAAGACAGAAGAAGTAGATAGCGAGAAGCTTGAGCCATTAGACCAAACAGTTTAAATAATATAAGCGTCTGTGTGTTTATTTTATAAGTGGGTTGTCGGACTAACAGGGCTTGGTGAGAGCTGAAAAAAAAAGTCTCCAGCTATAGCTTTTGAAATCAAACATTCTAATACAACACAATCCAAAGGTATATTATACTATTTGATGTGTGCATGCTAAGAGAAGATAGTAGGAAAATATTAAGACTTCGTCTTCCATAATTTAGCTATCATGTTTGTATAAGATAAGAAAACTGTGTGCCTACAGTGGAAAATCTGTGCTGTGGATGATTGGTTAATAAATAAAACACTGATTGGCCAGTAGCCATGCAGGAAGTACAGGTAGGACAAGGAGAGAGGAGAATTCTGTGAAGTAGAAGGCTGAGGCAGAGAAACACTACCAGCAGCCAGCATGACCAGCAAGATGTAAGGTACTGGTAAGCCACAAGCTACATAGCAACTTTTAATCTACAAGAAATGGGTTAATTTAAGATAGAAGAACTAGATAGCAAGAAGCCTGCCACAGCCATACAGTTTGTAAGCAATATAAGTCTCTGTGTGTTTACTTGGTTGGTCTGAGTGGCTGTGGGACTGGTGGGTAAGAGAGATTTGGTCTGACTGTGAGCCAGGCAGGACCAGAAAAACTCCAGCTACAAATGGTGCCCAACGGCTCGAGTTTCCACCTTAAACCTGAGAATATTTAATAAGCAATTCAAAAAGGAGCTAAAAACAGCTTCCTAGTTGTCTCTCTCAAGTTGGTGGGTTCCTGGTGTGTGCTTTTGACCAGCAGTATGGCGGGAATGAGGCATCTGCAAGCAGCACATTATGCTGCCTGGTGGATTTAGTCTTTGCTAGTACCAAAAGAAAAAAAAAAAAAAAAGCTATTTCTAGGCTACACAGTGCTTTCATAAAAACCTAGACCCAGTATTTCTTAGAGTTGATGGCTCCCAGATCTGGCAGAAAATGTACCACCGCCATGTTGGGAAGCTGAGGTGGGCGGAGCCACCGGCAACATTGGCCATTTTGGTCTTACAAATACTGCAGTTTAAAGCAATAGTTACACAATAAGTCAGATTCAGATGAAATGAGACTTTAAATGCTTTACAATATGTGTAAGAATGTACATAGGCTTGGAAGAGAGAGAGAAAGGAATATATACAGTTATATAAAGAAATACATAGTTTTTATAAAGTCTTTAAAGAGACAGTAAAGGTAGTATAAAAAATAAACCACATAAAGATGGATATTACACAGAGAATCTGGATTGTGTTGTCTTTGGGATTTTTAACTGCAGAAAAACATTTGATCAGAAAAGCTGTTGAGTTAAACCAATATGTATATTTTAAAGGTACCTTGACTTCAAAATTTGGATGTAAGGATATGTTGCTTTGGAAAGAAGGCTCTGCTTTTGTTTTCACAGAAAGCCAGAGGCTATGGATTTGTTCCAGATTAAGATACATCAGCTTTGACCAGCCAAGACCCCCTGAAAGGTATCCAGTGACACCATGGCCCAAGTGATCCAACATCCAAAATGGTTTCAAGGCAACTGGCTCAGATGATATACCCTCATGGACTACTCCATAATTCTAAAATTTTCTTTGTGTCTCCATAAAATACAGTGAAGCTATGCCCAAATTCCCAAATATACCAAGCTGGCTTTGGAGATGAAACTGGCTCACTCCTCTAAACCCAGGCATATTGCTAAAAAGAAAAGGTTAAGAGATTCTTGTATCCCAAATCAGAAGAACCCTCTGGTGTGGGACAGAGAAAAACCAATATTTTTATTTAAAATGGATTGATTATAAATGCAATCTCTTTCTAAAGAAGAAAAGGATGGACAGTTTAGATATGATAGGATGAAAAGGTAGATTAATGAACCTACTTTTAAAGAGCAACAACTTGTTTGAAATGTTTTACATTGCTATAGATTTTAGTTTATTGATACAAATTTAGAGTTAATTTTGTTATGCTGTATATATATTTCTACTCTTGTTTGAGTTATTTTGTTTATGTAACTCATTTAGATTATAATGGATAATTAAGAAATACAGATTAATAATTACTCTTCTATGATAGCCAAAGTTATAATCATGTTGTTTTCTAGGTATACATAGATATTATTCAATTAGGTAGGTAATCTTCAAACACTTCCAAGACCTAAAGAATATGGCATTTAAAATATTTAAAAATTTAGACTTTCTGGACAGTGAGACATGTCTGCCTTGGCAGCACTGATTTACATCAGAGAGGAAAATGGTCATTGAAGACACTCTATATGGAGTTTATCTTCTTGGCAAAAATAGCCATTTGGGCAAGAAACTGTTCTTGCCTGGACTGCTTGAAAAATGAATCAACTGGACATGCAGGACCCATAGGAAGATGACCACTGGACTTTGCTTGGCAAAATGGTCCTTCAGGTTCCTGCTTTGCAGAGGAAACTGACAGACATTCTACAGGCCACAGAGAGAAATGATTGAGAAACTCTAAACCTATGGGTTGAAGACAGATGCCCCAACTTTACAAAGGTACATTAGGTGACTGTCCAGGCTGCCAGCTGTCTCTTCTACTCTTGCAAGACTCCTGAAAGTTGCTTGCATCCTTCTCCCATATCTCAGGTAGTATTATATCCTTCTGAGGTCTTTGATGCAGTTGAAGATTAAAGATAGTTATAATTTTCCTTAGTTATGATAAAAGATAAGTTAGATATAAAACCTTAGACTCATAAATATAAGATAGATAGGATATCTTCTTTAATATTATAACTGTAATTCTTGCCTGATAATTGTTTTGTTATATGTCATTTTACTATGTTAAATTTAAAACCTTCCTTTTTGAAAAAAAAAAGAAAAGGGGGAAGTGCTGTGGATGATTGGTTAATAAATAAAACACTGACTGGCCAGTAGCCAGGCAGGAAGTACAGGTGGGACAAGGAGAGAGGAGAATTCTGGGAAGTCGAAGGCTGAGGCAGAGAGAAACTGCCAGCCGCCACCATGTCAAGTGAGATGTAAGGTTCTGAAAGCCACAAGCTATGTGGCAACTTATAGATTAATAGAAATGGGTTAATTTAAGATAGAAGAACTAGATAACAAGAAGCCTGCCTTGGCCATACAGTCTGTAAGCAATACAAGTCTCTGTGTGTTTACTTGGTTGGGTCTTAGTAGCTGTGGGACTGGCAGGTGAGAGAGATTTGTCCTAACTGT
Organism: Onychomys torridus; assembly: GCF_903995425.1. Lineage (NCBI taxonomy): Eukaryota > Metazoa > Chordata > Mammalia > Rodentia > Cricetidae > Onychomys > Onychomys torridus. The sequence goes on along the minus strand of NC_050444.1, from coordinate 18,231,111 downwards.
GAGCCAGGCAGGACCAGAAAAACTGCAGCTACAACTCTGCAGTTGTTAACAGTGGTCTTGACTTCTAGTTAAGGTGATATAAGCAGCATTTGTTGGACTTGCATGGCATGGTGGCATGTGCATCCTTGTGGGTTCATAACTGAGATTGCAGTAAAACACCACAATACAAAAATTCTTTAATTAATTTGTTTGGTTTTTTCGGAGTTAATCTTTGATTGATAGGAATGTAATGCTTTTAATATTTGCCAAATCCTCCACATTAGAGTATGTGACACCATAAGGGGTTGGGACCTCTAATTTAAACAGCAAAACTCTCACACCCATACACCCAGTACAGCTGGTGAGAAGGAGGGACCAGCTGACACTCCCTCCCCTTCCTTCTCTGAGGGAATGTTAACACCATCATGGACCTAGCTGCATTGTTCTGCTTATTTCATGCCATGACTTCATGGCCATGTATTCTGCAATTCTGCTCGACTTTGTGATGGCAATGGTCTTGTCAGGCCTGAAGGACATAGCTTCCCAACAGCTGCAAAAGAAGTATTACAAAGCTGTGTTTTTTTCAATTTTCACAGTAACCTTTCATAATTTGTAAAAAGCACACAAATTTTTCCAAGCTGAAAAGTTCATTATAAAGTTTTAAGACTCATGTCATTAGTAGTTTTGCATCATAATAAGCTCATTTCTTATTGTGTTTTAATAATCATTCATTATTTAGTTTTTATTTTCTTATATACTTTAAATTTTCCTAATATCTTTAAAAGAGTTTGTTATCTCTATATAGGCGAGAGACTTTTTTAAATATTTCCTCAAAGAAATCATTTCTTGATTAATATAATTTAGGCAGAATTGATTCTTTGAGCTAAATGTTATTTGTATGCCATAGTTTAAAACTAGGTATTAATTTCCTTGGGATTTGTGATATTATTTGGATATCCACCTAGCTCATCTTATTGGCATTACACCATTTAAAAAAATAGTATATTGTTCTATTTCATGGATTTGTATTTTCAGGAAATAAAGGACTAAGTGAATTAGGAAATGGATGAGCCTTTGGAAGATTTTCTAATGGATTTCTTTTATGGTTATTGTGGGCACTCAGCACTCTGGAGACCAGAAGAGTGTGTAACAAAGGCATCTGCTTGAGTTGATTATCCTCCAGTGCCTCATCACAATGGTGGAGCTGGTTTGACGGAGATGGTGCCTAAAGCAACATAGCATTGTGTTCTCATGACAAAGGCCCTAACTGCCAAGTACAGTTTTTAAATCCCTCAGTTTCAACAATAGCTTCCTTGCTACTGTGCTGACCCAGCCCCTGTGCTCCGCTGCCTGCCTAGATCTTGTGTGTGATGGACAGTTCAGTCTGAGCATTGTTTTGTTCAGGAAGCTCTCTCTTATTCTTAATCTCACCCAAGGCTGAATTATAGGTCTAACTCAACTCCTGTGACAGATTTTGCAAATTTACGTGAGAGGCATTACAGGTACCGGGCCCAGGAACTGAATATGACATATTTTTTTCTCATTCCCAGTTATGTTTCTAGCATGTAGGTCAATATCTGGAACTAAAAATGGTGATTAGTAAATACTCACAGGATGAATAACTAGTTGTCTTTTACTAGCAGTGTGTCTGAGCCTCTTAAGCATAGATAACCAGTATAGCCATTGCCCAAGAAATTCTCCCATATCTGTGGACACAATCCCAGGTATACATTCTGTCATATAGAAAGGTCTTGTATGTGCTCACTAAGTAAAGCATACTAATCATAATCCACTAAGTCCTTCATAGATATTAATTTACATATTCTTCATAATTCTAGGAAGTACATGCTATTGTCCTGATCGTTTTGTAGATGAGGAAGCTCAAGGCACATTAAGCAAATTGTACAGAGGGGCACACAGCCTAAAATTGGGAAGGCCAGGAGTACAATTCCAGCAGCTTCCAGATTCCAGTGTCTTAACTATCCTGCTCCATGTAAATAAATGCACAATGATCAGAACCGAAAATAAAGAAAAAAATACCACAGTAAGTATAATAACACTGGAATTTTGTAATACTGTTGATGCCAATGAGGTGGTGGTCAGTTGTGCCTGGGAATGGTGAAAACTAACACAGCAGGTATCATCTGAGTTGAAATTGAATGAGGTGCCATTGGCAGCAAGTTTAAGGCTTTTGTGTCAATGTATCATGCCATGTACTGGGGAGAAACTATCTATCTGAAATCTAAAATTTGAAGTTTTCATTTAGTGTAACTTATCTTTTTGCCATTTTCTTGATAAAGGTAATATTTATTGGAAGGCAGGCTTTCATCTTTATGAAGTAGATTGTTTTTGCTGATATTCACAAAATGAACTAGATGTGAGCTGGATAATGTGCAGTGATTTTTCTTCTGTTTCATAAGGTTTGTTTTGGCTCTGAACTCAGAGCAGCCTAAAACTATAAACTGATCACTCCAGGGACACCCATACATCTTACAAGGTTCACATCTGGTATTACCAAACCTCCTTCTGAGACTATGCCCGGCCTTAAATAAGTCATAAGGAGTTGATAGGAATGAGTAAGAAAAAACTTGGACCGTTGTGTGCAGTGTCATCAGAAAATAGGAGTTACCAAAATGATGGGAAGATAAAACAAATGCCACCTGATCAGCAAAAACTATCTCTATCTCCACCATCCAGAGACTAGAGCTGATTCCATTCCTGCCACCCCTTAAGCGAATTTGAGACAGGAGCTTAGTTTGCAAATATATAGTTGCTGAGCTTGCAAAGGAGTGAAGAAAAATGATGTGAACATCTGCAAGCATGTCACTCAACAAAGACCATAATATCAGTTAATGCTTAGGAGTGAAAATCAGAACTCAGTGGGCACATAAATTTTATGTGACTCTGTTCCTTTCCAAATGATGTAAGAAGGATATAGTACAATCAACTTTATGCCTCTGCAATACTTAGGCTCTTTCCACTAGAGAGATCACAGTGTTAATATTTCTGACAGCCAATATTAAACCAAATATGGCCAGAACAAAGCAACTACATCTCAGAAAATGTACCATTAAAAAAAATTAAATTAAAAAAAATTTTTAAAAACATCCTGAGAGAAATCTTTTGTTCCCTTTTCTACCATATAATGTCAGTCTGTAGTCTCTTAGAGAGGGGGGAGATTACATGTTTATCCTCTAACTGCCTGAAGAAGAGAGTGAATAAAACACATGCACATGTCAAGCTGACCCACAATTCTGCAAAACTCCATGAGGAAGCAATCCCAGCAGGACTGCTGCCAACATCACACTCTGTGTAAGGTCACAGCACAGTCCTCTGTCAAGGAAATGGCTGGGGAAGAATAAGATATGAACCTAGTTGAAATGTTACAATGCATTGCCAAAACATTAAGCAAATTTCAACACCTTGTCATCTTGATTTTGGACATTATTGTATTTGGCAAAGTACAATAAGAGAAAGTTTGAAAGAAAGAAAGAATAAAAGAAAGAAAGAAAGAAAGAAAGAAAGAAAGAAAGAAAGAAAGAAAGAAAGAAAGAAAGAAGGAAGGAAGGAAAGGAAGGAAGGAAAGGAAGGAAGGAAAGGAAGGAATGAAAGGAAGGAAGAAAGAAAGAAAAAGAAAAAGAAAAAGAAAGACCTCCCATGAGCAGAGCAGACTGCTCTCCTGTCCATCTCTCAGGACTTTGAAACAAGCCCTAGATACAGCAGTCATAGAATTCCTTTTGGAGCATGTAGCTATTATCCAAAATTGTGTTTTTCACTTGTATATTGTTCCTATAGACTCCATGTAAGTCATTTTATTTTTATCAGTTTGGTTTGGCCAGGCTGGCCTTGAACTCAAAATTCTTCTTCCCTAGCTTTCTGGATGCTACAATTACAGGTGTGTAGCATCACAATCAGTTTATAACTTACTTTTTGAAGGGGGATACACATGTAAACTTTCATTTTTAACTCTACCAATATATAAGACCTTAAATAAACCTATGCAAACCAGTGGAAAATGTCAATTTCTGAGACCCCAGTGGGAAATAAAGCCTACCAAACTTCTGCCCCTTAGAGGAACATAAAATATTTTAATTTTCAAAACAGGTGTTATGTCAAGACTCTGGCGTTTCCTGCTTTAAATTTTTTATTTTATTGGTCCATGTTAGTTATTGCTTTAGGTAATGTCTCTTATCATGTACAGTTTATATGGTATAGCTATCTAGAAAGAAAAGTGTAAACCAAGATGAGATTGTAAACTAGCTGAGTTCAGAAATGACTATTTTTATAATGCCCATAGAAACTAACAAGAAAAGTGCAAAGATGACCTCACTGATATTCATCTAGTAAAAACCTAAAGTTTTCAAGACCATCATCGGTTTTTCAAGCAGATATCAAACTGTATATCTTTGACTGTGGACACAGTATTAATTACTGATGCATTACAATATTTTTTAAATGCAGTATTTTTATTCTCACAGGCTTACAGGTCAAATATAAATAGTCTGCATTATAGTTCAGGAAATTACCTACTCTAATAATTCATTCATTCTTTCATTCAACAAGTGTGGATAACATACCTAACATACTGTGTTCCAGGTAGTAAATGGCAAGATTGACACAAGAGTATACTTTACAAAAGGTACAAACAATAAAATAAACACTGGGACAGTATGAAATCCCAGAACAAAGGAAAACAGGGTGGTATGGCAGAGAGCAGAACTCCATGGGGCAGAGGTGCATGTTAGGAAAGATGTCTTTGAAGATAAAGTGCCTGAGCAGAGATCTGCATCATGAAGGTAAAGAGGAAACATGGATATAAAGTCCTGGATAAGAGTATTCTGTGTGGATAAGGAATAGGAAACTCACACAATTAGAAAATAGCGGGATGGAAAATAAAACTCAAATCATCATTGTTTTCCATGTAAAACACCCCCTTTTCACTTGGCAAATGACAAACTGGACAGGAGAAGAGACACAAGGCTTCAACCTACACAAAGAATGACAGTCAACTATGGAATGCTAAAAGCTAGAGCAACAGTCTGCTCCAGGAAAAGCACACCAGCTGGTTATCCAGTACAGGACGGCAGCCCTCAAAACATATAAACGAACAATATTGTGTAGGGTGAGCAGGTTGTGTTCAGAGATTTAGGGATATATATGTATATACATACACAGATCAATACATGCATAGAACAACAGTCAATGCAAAGGAGGATCATGAATTTGAAAGAGAACAAGAAGGGTATGGAGGGAAGAAAGGGGAAAGAGAAATGGTACAGGTTTAATGTAATCCCAAAAAGAAAATAACTTTCAAAATTGACTTACAAAATCACATTAAGACTTTTATAATAAATTACTTATCTACAACCTTCTTTTTAAAAAATTACCCTTAAAAGTACTCACATATTCTAAGCAAAAGCTAAAGATGTACACTTACAATCAAGACAAATTCTTCTTAATAGAAATTATTCATCTCTCAGTGTGACATATATTTGATATTTACTTATGTTATTTTCCATCCATGTTTTTATGAAATTATCTTCATTTGCATTCTTTAATACAAGAATGAATGCATGAGTACTAAGTAAAAAGCCTAATGTATTTACTATAAACCTAGAATTCTGAAATGTATAACTAATACACCATTGTTATCAATAAAATATCCAAAGCCCAAATAAAGCTAACCTGTGAGTTAAGAGCATGTCAAGTTCTATTGTCCAAAAGCCCTCCCATTAAACTACTGAAATTAAAGAGCTCCACAAAACCCACAGGAAAATATCCCACAAGTGGATACGCTATACCCTTCTCTCTCTGTCTCTGTCTCTCTCTGACTCTCTGTCTCTCTGTCTCTCTCTCTCTCTCTGTCTGTCTCTCTCTCTCTCTTACTTTTTAGTGATTTTGAAAACACTTACAATGACAAAAATGGGTGTGTATTTCAGAAAAGGTAACACAGTTCTTCATCCTCGGTCTAAATTAAGTTTGGGTGAGAAGTTGTTCTCAGAAGGACAAAGAGTCAACACATGCTAGTCTATACAAGAACCCAGTGAAAGCTGAGCACAGCTGCCCACATCCTAAAGGGAAAGTTGCATTTCATGGTTGCAAAGGGAAGAGGAGTCCTTTTCTTAAGTGGTGTAACCCCTAGTAAGTTGTCTATGCTCTAGTAGATAGTACCCTACCTGTACTCAAATAACTAGCCCTAATTAGCATCAGTGAATCCAAAAGCAACCTGAATATAGGAGATGAAAAGAAGGGGATCAGCATGTGTCCTGGCTAGTTTTTGTCAATTTGGCACAAGCTGAGTCATCTGGGAAAAGGAAATTACAATGAAAAAAAAAAAAATGTTTCATCAAATTGGTATAAAAGTAAGCCTATATGGCATTTTCTTGATTAATTATCAATGTGGGAGGACTCAGCCCACTGATACTGGTGCCAGCTCTGGCAAGTAGTCATGGGTGGTATAAGAAACAGGCTGATTGGCCCAGGGGTGAAGGCTCATTACTTTAATCCCAGCACTCGGGAGGCAGAGACAGGTGGATCTCTGTGAGTTCGAGGCCAGCCTGGTCTATAGAGGAAGTCTGGGGACAGCCAGGACTATACAAAGAAAACCTGTCTCAAACAAAAAAAGAAGTAAGGAAGGAAGAAAGGAAGGGAGGAAGGGAGGGAGGAAGGGGAGGAGGGAGGGAAGGGAAGGGAAGGGAAGGGAGAAAGGAAAAGAAACAGCCTGATCAAGCCAGTAATCAGTATTCCTCAATGGTCCCTGAATCATTTCCTTCCCCCAGGTTGCTGTCTTGAGTTCCTGTCCTATCTTCCCTCCATGGTGGAATATAAACTATAAGCTGAACTAAACCCTCTCCTCAAGTTGATTTTGGTCATGATATTTTATCACAATCGCAGAAACTGTAACTCAGACAGCAGGAGTGAAATTGGGATTAAAAAAGAGAATGAGGCTCCTGGGTCCCACCAGTGGACACAGGCCATCCCAGGAGGATCTGACCAACTTGGCCCCAGTTTCTGGCCAATTGGCAGGCCCTGCAGGAAGGCTCCCCTTTTCCAAGACTGCAGGCAGACACTGCAGTCTCAAAATCCTGCACCCACACCCATTTGCCCGAGACCCAAGCCACTTCCTAAGACTCAGAGACCAACCCCCAGCTCCCATCCACCCTGGAACTCCCATCTGGACCAGAAGTGAGTGCCTGGGATTATATCCAGAGAGGCAACTGCCCTTGGGTCCCACCACTGGACATAGGCCATCACAGGAGGACCTGTCCGACTTGGCTCCAGTTCCTGGCCAATTGGCAGACCCTGCTGGAAGGCTACCCTTTTTCAAGACAGCAGGCAGACCCTGCAGTCTCCACACCCTGCCCCCACACCCATCTGCATGAGACCCCAGCCAATTCCTGAGAATCAGAGACCAGCCCCCAGCTTCCATCCTGCCCTGGAACTCCCATATGGACCAGAGACCAGAGGAAATCCCATCTGGACAAGAGGAGCTCCCATCTGAACAAAATAAGGAGACCCCAGGGACTTCCTGAGACTCAGAGGCCAGCCCCCCAGCTCCTATCCGGCCAGCACTCTCATCTGGCCCAGAGCATCCATCTGGACCAGAGACAGGCTCCCTAAATCTGCCAGCTCTCTCTGGACCAAGTACACTGATAAGACCAAGAATGAACCCAAGAGGAGATGGGCAGACGTCAAGGCAGAAGTACATACAACAAAATAAAGAGCAATACAGCATCACCAGAACCTAGCCCTTCTCCAAAAGCTAGACCTGAACATCACAGAATGGAAGAAGCAGAAGAAAACAACCTTATAAGTAACATCATGAAGAGGTTAGAGCCTTATATAGAAGAAATCAAAAATAAAATAGAGGAACAGACAAACAAAAAATGGGAAGAATGCTATAAAAAAAAAAAAAACTAGAGGAAAGGACAATTAAAGCAGAAGAAAAAAATAAGTCCTTGAAAGAAAATCATAAAAAAACAAGGGAGACAGTCCAAGACCTGAAAAGGGAAATAGAAAAAATGAAGAAGACACTAGCAGAAGGAATGCTGGAAATAGAAAATCTGAGTAAACAAACAGGATCTTCAAAGGCAAGTATAACCAACAGAATGCAAGAGATGGAAGAGAGGATCTCTGGTGTTGAAGACACAGTAGAAGAAATAGATTCATCAGTCAAAGAAAACACTAAAACCAACAAAGTCATGACCCAAAATGTCCAAGAAATTTGGGACACCATGAAAAGACCAAACCTACAAATAATAGGGAGAGAGGAAGGAGAAGAATACCAACTCAAAGGCACAGAAAATATATTTAACAACATCATAGAAGAAAACTTTCCCAACTTAAAGAAGAAAATGCCTATGAAGATACAAGAAGCCTATAAAACACCAAACAGACTAGACCCCCCAAAAAGTCCCCTAGCCACATAATAATTAAACAACTAAATGTACAGAATAAAGAAAGAATATTAAGGGCAGCAAAGGAAAAAGGCCAAGTGACTTATAAAGGCAAACCCATCAGAATAACACCCGATTTCTCGATGGAGACTTTGAAAGCCAGAAGGACCTGGACAGATATAATCCAGACACTAAGAGACCATGGATGCCAGCCTAGATGAATATACCCAGCAAAACTTTCAATCATCATAGATGGAGTGAAGAAGACCTTCTGAGACAAAATCAGATTTAAACAATACTTATCCACAAATCCAGCCCTACAAAAGCACTAGAAGGAAAATTCCAACCTAAGGAAGGCAGATACACCCATGAAAACACAGGCAATAGATAACACCACAGCAGTAAACACAAAAGAAGAGAAGTACACACACACTTCCACCAAAAAATAAACATGACAACAGGAACGAACAATCACTGGACATTAACATCCCTTAATATCAATGGACTTAATTCACCTATAAAAAGACACAGACTAACAGAATGGATATGAAAACAGGACTCATCTTTCTGCTGCATACAAGAAACATACCTCAAATTCAAAGACAGACACCTCCTAAGAATAAAAGGCTGGGAAAGGAATTTCCAATCAAATGGTCTTAAGAAGCAGCTAGGATAGCCATCCTAATATCCAGCAAAATAGACTTCAAACTGAAATCAATCAAAAGAGATGATGAAGAACACTGCATACTTATCACAGGAAAGATCCACCAAGATGAAGTCTCAATTCTGAACATTTATGCCCCAAACACAAGGGCACCCACATATGTCAAAGAAACATTACTAAAGCTCAAATCACATGTAAAACCCCACACATTAATAGTGGGAGACTTCAACACCCCACTTTCACCTCTGGACAGATCTGCCAAATTGAAACTTAACAGAGACATAATGGACTTAACTGATATTATGGCTCAAATGGACTTAATCAATATCTACAGAACATTCCACCCAAACAAAAAAGAATATACCTTCTTCTCAGCACCCCATGGAACCTTCTCTAAAACCGACAACATACTTGGCCACAAAGCAAATAGCAACAGATACAAAACAATTGGAATAACCTCCTGTGTTCTATCATACCACCATGGTTTAAAGTTTGATTTCAACAACAGAAAAATCTACAGAAATCCTACAATCTCATGGAAACTGAATAATGCTCAACTGAATCACCAATGGGTTAAGGAAGAAATAAAGAAAGAAATTAAAGACTTCCTAGAGATCAATGAAAATGAATACACCACATACCCAAACTTATGGGACACTATGAAAGCAGTGCTAAAAGGGAAATTCATAGCACTGAATGCCCACATAAAGAAGCTGGACAAATATCATGCTAGTGACTTGACAGTGCACCTGAAAGCCCTTGAACAGGAAGAAGCAAAGTCTCCCAGGAGGAACAGACACCAGGAAATTATCAAATTGAGAGCTGAAATGAATAAAATAGAAATAAAGAGAATAATACAAAGGATTAATGAAACAAAGAGTTGGTTCTTTGAGAAGATCAACAAGATAGACAAGGCTTTATCCAAACTAACCAAAAGGCAGAGAGAAAGTATCCAAATTAACAAAATCAGAAATGAAAAGGGGGACATAACAACAGACAATGAGGAAATCCAGAAAATCATCAGGTCATACTTCAAAAATCTCTACTCCACAAAACTGGAAAATCTAAAAGAAATGGATAATTTTCTGGATAGGTACCCCGTACCTAAGTTAAATCAAGACCAGATAAACCATTTAAATTGTCCAATAAAACCCTAAGGAAATAGAATCAGTCATTAAAAGTCTCCCAACCAAAAAAAGCCCTGGACCTGATGGTTTCAATGCAGAATTCTACCAGATCTTCAAAGAAGACTTAAAACCAATACTCTTTAAATTGTTACACACAATAGAAACAGAAGGTATGTTACCAAACTCCTTCTATGAGGCTACAATTACCCTGATTCCTAAACCAAACAAATATGGAACAAAGAAAGAGAACTACAGACCAATCTCCTTCATGAACATTGATGCAAAAATACTCAATAAAATTCTGGCAAACAGACTCCAGGAACACATCAAAACAATTATCCACTATGATCAAGTAGGCTTCATCCCAGGAATGCAAGGGTGGTTCAACATATGAAAGTCTGTCAATGTAATACACCATATAAACAAACTCAAAGAAAAAAAACACATGATCATCTCACTAGATGCAGAAAAGACATTGGACAAAATCCAACACCCCTTCATGATAAAGGTCCTGGAGCAATCAGGAATACAGGGAACATACCTAAACATAATAAAGGCAATCTACAGCAAGCCAACAGCCAACATCAAATTCAATGGAGAGAAACTCAAAGCAATACCACTAAATTCAGGAATAAGGCAAGGCTGTCCCCTCTCCCCATACTTATTCAATATAGTACTTGAAGTTCTAGCCAGAGCTATAAGACAACATAAAGAGATTAAGGGGATACAAATTGGAGAGGAAGAAGTCAAGCTCTCCCTATTTGCAAATGACATGATAGTAGTATACATGAGTGACTCCAAAATTTCAACCAAGGAACTGATACAGCTAATAAAAACCTTCAGCAACATAGCAGGATACAAGATCAACTCAAAAAAATCTGTAGCCCTCCTATATACAGTAGACAAACAGGCTGAGAAGGAAATCAGAGATACATCACCCTTTACAATAGCCACAAATGATATAAAATACCTTGGGGTTACTCTAACTAAGCATGTGAAGGACCTATATGACAAGAACTTTAAGTCCCTGAAAAAAGACATTGAAGAACATGTCAGAAAATGGAAAGATCTCCCATGCTCATGGATAGGCAGGATTATCATAGTAAAAATGGCGATCTTACCAAAAACAATCTACAGATTCAATACAATCCCCATCAAATTACCAACACAATTCTTCACAGATCTGGAAAGAATAATACTCAGCTTCATATGGAAAAACAAAAAACCCAGGATAGCTAAAAGAATCCTATACAATAAAACAACCTCTGGAGGCATCACGATCCCCAACCTTAAGCTCTGCTATAGAGCTACCATAATAAAAACAGCTTGGTACTGGCATAAAAACCAACATGCGTATCAATGGAATCGAACTGAAGACACTGACATTAACCTGCCCACCTATGAACATGTAATTTTTGACAAAGAAGCCAAAAATGTACACTGGAAAAAATGAAAGCATCTTCAACAAATGGTGCTGGCATAACTGGATGTCAACGTGTAGAAGGCTGCAAATAGATCCATATCTGTCACCATGCACAAAACTTAAATCCAAGTGGATCAAAGACCTCAACATAAATCCAGTTACTCTGAACCTGATAGAAGAGAAAGTAGGTAGTACTCTTGAACGCATTGGCACAGGAGATCACTTTCTAAATACAGCACCAGTAGCACAGACACTGAGAGAAACAATCAATCAATGGGACCTCTTGAAACTGAGAAGCTTTTATAGAGCAAAGGACATGGTCAACATGACAAAGTGACAGCCTACAGAATGTGAAAATGTCTTCACCAACCCCACATCTGACAGAGGGCTGATATCCAGAATATATAAAGAACTCAAGAAATTAGACATCAAAATGCCCAACGGTCCAATTAAATAATGGGCTAGAGAACTAAACAGAGAATTCTCCACAGAGGAAGTTCAAATGGCTGAAAGACATGTAACAAATTGCTCAACATCCCTAATTATCTGGGAAATGCAAATCAAAATGACTCTGAGATACCACCTTACACCTCTCAGAGTGGCTAAGATCAAAAACACAGAAGACAGCTTATGCCGGAGAGGATGTGGAGCAAGGGGAACTCTCCTCCACTGCTGGTGGGAATGCAAGCTTGTAGAGCCACTTTGAAAATCAATATGGTGCTTCCTTAGAAAATTGGGAGTCCATCTCCCCCAAGCCCCAGCTATAGCACTCTTGGGCATATACCCAAGGAATGCTCAATCATAACACAAGGGCATTTGCTCAGCTATGTTCATATCAGCATTGTTTGTAATAGCCAGAACCTGGAAACAACCTAGATGCCCTGCAACTGAAGAATGGATAAAGAAAATATGGTACATATACACAATGGAGTCCTACTCAGCAGAGAAAAACAATGACATCATGAGGTTTGCAGGCAAATGGATGGATCTAGAAAAAATCATCCTGAGTGAGGTAACCAAGACTCAGAAGGACAAACATGGTATGTACTCACTCATAGGAGGATAGTAAACAAAGATGACTAGACTGCTATGCAACTCCAGGGAGGCTACCTAGAAAATGGGATCCTAGGAAGGACCCAAGGATCACCCAATGACAGAGAAATGGATGAGATCTACATGAACAACCTGGACGACAGTGGGAGCAATGAAGGGCAAGATTTGAGGGAAAGAAAGCTTAGGGGAGCAGGAGATCCCAGCTGGATCAAGAACAGAAGAGAGAACAAGGAATAACAGACCATGATAAATGAAGACCACATGAGAACAGGAATAGGCAGAGTGCTGGAGAGGTCCCCAAAAATCCACAATGATACATCCTCTGTAGACTGCTGGCAATGGTCAAGAGAAAGCCTGATCTGACCTAGTCTGGTGATCAGATGACTAAACACCCTAACAGTCGTCTTGTAACTCTCATCCAATAACTGATGGAAGTGGATGCAGAGATCCTCAGCCAGGCCCCAGGTGGAGCTCCAGGTGTCCAACTGTTGAGAAAGAGGAGGGACTGCAAGAGCATGAATTGTTGAATCCAAGATTGCAAAAAGCACAGGGATAAATAGCCAAATGAATGGAAGCACATGAATTATGAACCAAAGGCTATGGAAACCCCAGCTGGATCAGGCCCTCTGGATAAGTGAGACAATTGAATAGCTTGATCTGTTTGGGAGGCACCCAGTCTGTGGGACCCGGACCTGTCCTTAGTGCATGAGCTGGCTCTTTGGAACCTTGGGCTTACACAAGGACACATGCTCAATCTGGAAGGAGGGGACAGGACCTGCCTGTACTGAATCCACCAGATTTAAATGAATCCCCAGGGGTGTTTTGGTCCTGGAGGACATGGGAATGGAGGGGAGAGGCTAGGGGGGAAGGTGAGGGTGGGGATGTGAGGGAGAAGGACAGGGGAACCCATGGCTAATGTATAAAATTAAAACACATAATAAAAAAGAGAGAATGAATGGACTATGTTAAATAAACCACAATAATACAAAAAAATACAGGTTTTCTCTTACTTACAAATGTTGTCTTTGAATCTTCTGAATCCCACAGGGGTCAGAAAGTTGGTGACAGGGCATAGGAGGGTGCTTTCAAGGGAGGAGAGAGCAACTATACATGTAACGGGCTTAAAGGGAATACTAAAAAGAAGAGGGTTAAACTGGTATGTGGAATGAGAGGAAAAAAATACCAAAGACCTTTTAAAAATTATATAGATTTTTCTCTATACACAGAAATTATATATATTGTAGAAGATTCCTAAAACATGTATAAACACATATGTAAAAAGTGTTTAATGTCAGTTACACTAACACAGGGTGACCAGGCCTCCACTAAACACCATGGGCTAACACATAAAATGTTTAGTGCCTGAAATGGGCTATCTCTTTTGGAATTGTTGGCTGTTGAGTCCTCTAGATATCCCAAACATTACAGATTGTTACCAATGCTATTGGCTATTCTCTAGAAATTGATGGTAAGGCTCTGTTGCTGAAGGCAACATATACTTAATTCATAGAACATGGATAAAACATGATGATACTGACCTGGGAAGTTCGTCCCTTCTGACTAGTTTTCATAATATGCATGGTACCAGAGAGAAAAAGTAGTCATCAATCTAATGCAGCTCAGAACTCTGCAAGTTACAACAACAACCATCCTGGCAAGATATGTAAAATAGTGGCACAACTTTCTGATAGTGGTAATAATCACTTTCTGATTGGACCTAAGGCTAGCTCCACATGACAAACCTCATACGTACACTGTTATCAAGCTAAGCAGGTCATAGTCAACAGGGGAGAACCTACTACCACTACTCTGTTAAAAGGACATATTATTAAATTGACTCTTAATGTATTATTTTAGGCCCATATATTAAAATATCTTTCAGCAGTCATCATAGAAGCTTATTTTGCAGTATATATCATTAATATTAAGACCCAGAATTGGCCAAAGTGGACAGAATAAGAGACTGTAGGATGATCAACCCTAAATGGAACACTAATATCACACATACACATCCCAATGCTAGGTTATCATTGCAGAAGAGGAAGCAGGAATATTGTAAGAACATTTGGCTCTTACAAAAACAAAGAAACAGTGTTTTCTAAACAAGGAGGCCAGGTGTGCACATGAACTTCCAATGGTCCTGACAGGTCTGTGTAAGCTCAAGGCAAATCGAATTCCAGCATGGAAGGAGAGGTAAGTGTAAGTCCCATTTCTACCTGAATACTATTGGAATTGATAGTTGCTGGGAGAGGGAAATCAGTCCTCTCTAAGGAGGCAGCCTCTGTTAAGTCAACCATGTCCAGTGGAATACCACACATACACAAATATATGGGCAGCACAAAAGCATGGGAGACCACATGTACACAAATATATGGGCAGCACAAATTGGACTTTATGGATTCTTTTTACCTGGGGTTTGAGGGTTTTTTTTTTTAAAGACATAGAGTTGGGTGACTAGGGAAAGAGAGGTAGATCTGAGAAGAGTTGGGGGAGGGAGTGAATATGATCAAAATGAATTTTATGAGATTTAAGAAGTAAAAATATAGATAATTAAACTTTAAAAGAAATTTTTTTTAAATGAAAATGGCCCCATACGCTCATAGATTTGAATAATTGGTCACCGGGGAGTGGCATTATTTGAAAGGATTAGGAGGTATGTCTTTGTTGGAGGAAATATGTCATTGGGGGTGGGCTTTGAGGTTTCAAATAGGCCATTCCAAGTCTAGGGTGTCTCTCTTCCTGCAGCCTGAGAATCTGGATGTAGAACTCTCATATCCTTCTACAACACCATGTCTGCCTGCATGTTGCCATGCTTCCCACCATGCTGATAATGGACTGAACCTCTGAAGCTGTAAGCCAGCCCCAGTTAAATGCTTTCCTTTATAAGAGTTGCCATGGTCATGGGAACATTGACCCGGCTAAGAATAACGGCAGAGTTTCACATAACTCAGGCTGGCCTCAGACTTGCTGAGTAGCTAGAGTTACCTTGACCTTTGGCTCTTTCCACCTTCACTTCTCAAATGCTAGGATTGCAGATATGCATTGCCAGCCACACACATTTTATACCATGTGGGGAATCAATCTCAATGTTCTGTTCATGCTAGTCAAGTAATCTATTATCTTCCAAGGCCAAATTTCAGTTTTTCAATCTGTAGAATACATGTGAAAATAGTTTGTGTCAAGCGAAATAATGTAGACCAGAGGATTATTTAAAAGTAGTATTATCCCATTAAACTAATTTCCTCCTGCCCTCACAAAACTCTCCCCCTGAAGGAGTTGAACAGAAAAATGCATAGTTTCTTAAGTCCATATACAAAAGCAAGGAGTTACATATTAAATTATACAAGTTACACATTTATATTCATGATACATGTTAAAAGTTGTTCAATAATTACAGCAGGATGGTTAGAGAATTAAATTCACTTATAATTTTAGACTTTTGGGTTTTTTACAGGGTGGTGACTTCAAAATTTTTCAAGTCTCCACATCAGATGTTTTTAGTAAAGTTTTGCTTATTTGTTATATGCAATTATTACTTAAGTGAACTTGCTTGTTTTATTATTTTGTGCTCTTCCACATCCTGTGTGCTTATCAGTCATTCTTACACCTCATTACCTGAAAAGATGTGCCTCAGAATGCACAATCAAGCAACTTACATAGCTGCCCTACTTCAGCAGGCAACAAGCCACTGTTTTCTCTATTTCAAATGGAAATCACATTATGTTAAGAAGTGCACAACCTTGTCAGTTGTCATCAGTCTTTCCTACACAACATTAGGACCAAATTAGAGTTTGTTCTTACCTAGCTAGCTTTTCTTTTATTTTATAGGAATTATTTAAGGAAACAATACTGAGTTTATAATTGTTTTTCATTGATGCTTTTTAAACACTGAGCAGTTATGTTTTATAGGAGTGACTGACAAGTAGACAAATTGTCATTGACTTTAATAGCAGAATGTTATTCTTCAAATCCTTAAATCCAAGACTTATATGGATAGACTGTAAAGTCTTCAAAGACAAAACAAAACTTATTCAACTTTACATCTCTAACATCTATGCTGCACATATCACATCAACAGTTTTCCTCCTATACTTTCTTACATAACCAGGAATTTTTAGGAAATCCGTGGCATTAATAACGAAGACAACCTACCCCTAAGTAATCTGATTTTCTTGAATATGCTATTTTTTCACATTTGAAGCAAAGTATTTCAAGAATTATATTTTCCACTGTCATTAAAACCAATGGATTATCAAGATCTGAAATGATGGAAGACGCACAGATGAAGCCAGTCAAGAAACTCCTGGGCCTAAATTATGGAAGGCTGAATACCAACAGCCAGAAGGTGTGGATGATGCCTGAGCACCTCCAATCTTAACAACAAAGGAAAATAGGGAAATTTACAGACCAGGAGACAAAGTACAGGGTCCTTGACAGAGATTAGAAGCTCAATTTGGGTGAGAGGGAGCCTTGCTGTCAGTGGGAGCCAAGGGCAGAAACCATAGCTAAAGACACAGGAGCTAAAAAGATCCATATTGAACATTAAATTGCAATCATTCAAAGAGCAGTAAACAAATGAGAAGCCGGACAAGGGGACAAGAGGTGCATGGCAGGGCCAAGGGCAGAAAGAGGAGAGATATCAAGAAACTATTCCCCTCAGAGTACTCTTGAAAGACGTTCTAAAAAGACTGCCATTGAGTGAGTGTCTTGGAAACTGAGACCCTCTGTGAACTGCACTCAAGGGAAACTCAAGTGTCATGGGAATAGGGAATATACATTCAAATCTGGCTAGTCTGACACCATTAGGGTAGGGTGGGGCAGAACCTCACAGTATTCTGTGAAATAGAAACCGAGTCAAAGCCAGAGTCTTCAAGGTAAAATATATTTAAATCACATGAAGGGCACTGAGCATTGCAATGTACTGCTCAGGAGCAGGGCCAGTTTGCAGCATAGACAGTGAATGTACAACCAGCATCTGTGCACTGGCCTTGCAAAGGACAATCCAAAGGACAGGTCTTAAGGACCACTGACAGGTATGACCATCATCTGTAAACCAATCCTTGAAGAATTTGGTTCAATTTCACTAAAAAAAAATGCCTGGAAATGTGACAGACACTTGGGAGCCCCAGAAGGAATGCCAAGAGACCAGAACCAGCAAGCAAATGAGGCTGCATTCAGACACTATACCCATCCATCTCTCCCCTTAACATGTTTCCTCTTCACTTTATAGGCTATGTTAGTTGAACAAACCAAATCTACCCTATTTTGTTCCTGTCTTCTCTCTGTTTCTCCTTTTATCTTCCTTTTTCTCAATTCTTTCTTTTTTCATTTTTTATAGGTTTTTGGAAAGAACAAGTCTTGCTTTGTTGTTGGGGTCTCCATTTCTCAAGTCTTTTAACAGCTGAGACTGTTTTCAGTTAACTCGCTTCATTTCTTTACCTTGTTAATGTTACCTCTAGCCAAAACTTCATCTGCTCTCCCTAGTCCTTATTATTCACTCCCTTTATTTACTTTTCCATCAGCATTTTCTCCATTAACTCAATACTAATTTCTAATTTAACTCTTCATTTTTCCTTTGCATTCATACCCACAATAAACACAATAATGCACACAATACTATCAGTGCTTATTTTTTCTTAAAATTGTGTTTAAAGAATAACTTTTTTATTTGACTTCTACTTTCTGTTGATAGTGGGACTACACTTTATAGTTATTTATTTTACAGACATCATTCTGCTTTCAGGGAAGTACTGTAATTAAGGTTAGTGCCCCAAACACCAGCCTCGCAGAGAAAAAGGGCACCTCAAACCTACTACAACCGGTCCCTTTTGAACTCTGCAAACATTTCCACTAAAAGGAGATTGGTGGAAACTGGTGATGTTTCTCAGTAGATAATGTGTTTTCCATGAAGCCTGGAAAACTAAATTGAATTCCCAGGAGCCACATGGTAGATAGAAGAAAAGAACTGACTTAGAAAAATTGTCTTTCAGCCTTCACATGTGTATCACAGCACATATATTAGCACAGGTACACACAATAAGTGAATAAAAATATGTAAAATATAAATGTATGGATATAAATATATTACACATGTATGTATGTAAAAAAATTAAAGTGACTTTTTAAAAATCCAAGCAATGATTTACCCCAAAATTACAAATTCCAATAGTAAAACATAAGAGATACAAAAAAAAAAAAAACCCATGGCAACACTGCTTCAAATACTACAGACCCCATAACAAGGGAGTGAAATAGATAACATCCTAGACAGAGAATTCAAAAAATGACTATATGTATGTGCAAATGGACACAGTAAACTACTAAATGAATTCCTAGAGAACAAAACAGTTGAAATTAAAAAGTCAACACAGGATATCAAAGTGAAACTGAATAAAGAAAAGAATACTAAAAAAAATCACACTACTAGAAAAGAAAAGTCAAGTAAGTAAATTATTAAAAGTTTAATAGATTCTCTAATACAATAGATTGACAAGAGAACATAATATCAAAAATTCAAGGTATGGTAGGTGAATTAGAGTACTGATAAGTAAGATCACTTTTGCACATTTGACATGAGAGTAGACACAAAATCATCTACATGAATAAAAGAACTAATGAGACTTGAGAGAGATAAGAAAGAAGAATGTAGTAAGTCGAGGGAGACTATGTTCAATGATATATGCTTCTCTGAAAACATGCCTTTGTAATGTAGTACTGTGTACAGTGAATATACACAATGAGAAATTAAATGACATATTTTATTAAAAAATAGTGATCACACACACAATTTATTTACATGCCAATTGTGTTTTCTGTGGGAAAACTTTTCTCAGATTTATTTGATTGATGACTCACTGATTTATGATTTCTCTCACTGTTTTGTCTATATACACTTAAATACTTTATCATTGTTATCTTTATTCTTTAAATGGGTAATATTTCAAAATGATGGTTTCATTTATAGAAAATAGTGATAGGTGGAACATGGCCCCTGTTTTCTGTATGGAATGACATAAAGCAAGTCTGCAATCATATGTAGCTTATAACATTTTGACTTTTAACTCAACATTACTCTATCCCTTTAAAGATCACCCCAGTCCCTTTTCTGCATGGTTCAGGATAGTACTGTAATAAAGAGTCTAATCACAGTTTTAATATTTGACAGTGAATAGTTTTCAAATCCAACTACTTCCATTTTCCTGTTGCCCACATATTGGGAAGCTTCCTTTGATATCAGTGGAAATTGTGGCTCTTCAAACACTCATCTAAATGTACAGAAATCTTGACACCCTATCCCCTAACCTCAGTGAAAGCCAGGTTCTGTTCCATGATCTCTCCAATTTCCATACATGCTCGGGAAGCTGGCCTGATATCCCAAGAACGCCCCAATATAGTAGTTACCCATTTTACACCTTTGTGATCTGTGCAAAGTTATCATCAGTCTTGATATTAAAATCAAATTTTAGGCAAGAGAGCCATCTCATTTTTACAAAATAACTGCCATAACTGCTATGGTCTTAACTCACAGAGGCAGCGTATGAACTGGGACACCCAAAAGTGGCAGTGCCTTCTGACTTGCAAACTTCTTACTTCAAATGATGCTCGGGGACAGTTGGTGGGAGCTTATGTTTGCAGTGACTTCCAGATGAGCCCCTTCTTTGAGTAATTAAATGGTAACTTCATGTCCTTTATTTCCCAACCTTTCCAAAGATTGAGTAGATCCCAAATTCTCTAACTAGCACCTATATTCTTGGAATACATAGGTAACTTTTATCTACTGGACTGAACACCAAATTATCTATTCCCTTGATAGTAGGAATAATTGTATCTTAGATTTTACCTACAAAATGGCATATAATAGACAGTTATTGTAGAATGGCAGATCTCTCCCTTATCCACTAGAATCTGAGCCAGTAAAATACAGTAGCATAGAGAAATTTGGTGTCAGTTTAAAAGGAAATATGTCCCAGTACATTAAAGGGGAACAGATGACATTCCACAGGTAAGATCAAACCCAGACCACTTATTAACTAGAAAAGATGTGAGTTGTCACATTGATACTGACTTACATGAGAGGAAGATACATTTTTTCAAGAATAGAGCATCTTTGATAAATCTATGAAACAATAATTTTTTAAATTAGGCCAACTTTCTAAGTCTATGCTTCAATTTTGTATTTTTCTTCCAAGTATCTGCAAGTAATTACATGGCTCTGTTTCTCCTACAACTACCATCTAGAATGGAATCCACAAATACATCTAAAGCAAAAGTCAGTCCAAAGTTGCTCAAGAAGGTCAAATCCAATGCCCAAAAGTAAAATATTCTTCCATTAAAAATTACCAGAACTGATTACCAGAAGACAAAACTGAATTGAAAATTGAAGAATTTACACATTTCTTTCATGGACTAGCTTTGTTCTTGTTTGCATAACACTTTGGACACTATTGTTGTTGATCAGATGGACTTTTTTTTTTCATGAATCTCACAGAGGAAAATATATATCTCAATCATTATTCCCTAAGTTTTATAACATTTTGGCTTATAGATCTACTAAAATTAGCACATCCCACACTCCCCAACCTATGGAGACATTTGCTGAAACTAGGAATATACAGTATTATAAATTAATGAGTCATAGGGAAAGCTGGCAAAAGCAGGCCTGGCTTTCCCGGTGCCCACTCCTATCTGACCAAGTGACTGCAAGGGCTTTTGCAGGATTACAAAGGAAGAAAAGATGAACTTGTCAAAGCATAAGAATCTCAGACTTGCAGCATAACATATACTTCAGCATGGGACCCCAGACATCACATGGTCCAGAATGTGTGTTTTCTGTCCACTATCACTGAGGGCAGAGAGGTCCCCACATGCTGCCCACAGTGTCAATATCCATTGGAGCCCAGGTGCTTGTGTGGGAGTCTGATCTGTGCTGGCATTAGGCAGACTGCTGCCTTCTTGAGAAAGGGGAGTCCCCGGCAGGGGAGAGAGCAGAGCTCAGGAAGCAAGCTCTAAAGAAGGGGCAGAACCAAGGGGCGGGCCTGAAAGAATGGACAGGCTCTCAACCCTGGCTGTGCTCCACTAAAGAGACAAAGGTCTTCCTTTCCTCATTCAGATGGGGTCAGTGTTACTGAACCTGTGAAGTGGGTACCAGGGATGAGGGACAGAGAAGGGTGGGAGCTGTGGAAACAGGCTGCCCAGAACCCCTTTGCAGGAAGCTCCCAGCTTCAGAATCTTAGTTCAACTTTCTACCAGGAATCTCCACTCTGACTCATTTTGCTCTCTACTGCTGTAATGTATTGACTTCAAAAATGGTGCAAAACTGGTAAGACACCCCAACTGCCCACTAACACTCTTAAACCCTGCCAGCAACCCCTGACTACACCACTCCCTTGGACTCCACACTAGGGCCCACAGGGCCAGAAGCTTTACCGGAAGCCAGAATAGTCCTAGGACCCTAGGGAAAACATTGTCCACCACCAGCTAGACCTCTTTAAAACCAGTCCAGTAACCCTAGACTGTACCCCCAGCCCTGGACTCGGCATCCCTGCCTGCTACATTGGAAGAAGTCTTCAGCTTTACCTGAGGCCAGGTAGGATCTAGGAACCCCAAGTAAGACATCACTCACCACTAGCTAGTACTCCTTAAAACCTGTCCAATAACCCCAGACTGCACACCCACCCCAGGACTTCATATCACCGCGTAATAATTTGGAAGTCTTCGGTTTTACCAGAGCCATGCAGGATCTAGGAACCCCAGAGGCCAGGCTGGATCTAGCCACCCCAGGCCTAAGACTTCAGAAGCAGACTTCAGCTTTACTGGAGCACAAGCCAGATATAGGGACCCCAGACTGCACCCCCTTCCCTGGGCTCCATATCCTGGTCTACAACTTCAGAGGAAGAATTCAGCTTCATGAGAGGTCAGGCCAGATCTACGGACCCCTAGCCCCCCAAACACCAGAAGGTACACCCATTGGAGAGGAAGACATGCTAGTCACCAGAACCCTTGGCCATTTAGGCCAGAAGACCAGAGAGTAAAGAAAATTCAAGGAGAAAACACACATCCAACAAAGATTAATGCAGGAATCAACACTTAACTAAACTTGTACTCATCACAAATACAGATCCCTTAAAGCCAGTGTAAGAACGCAATCAATAATGGAAAGAGCAATATGACTCACCAGAGCCCACCTATCCTACAACAGCAAGACCTGAACAATCAAACACAGCTGAAGCACAAGAAAATTACCTTAAAAATTAGTTTATGAAGATGATAGAGATCCCTAAACAGGATATAAACAAATCTCTTAAAGAAACTGAGGAAAAGACAAACAAAAAATTAGAAGAAATCAATAAATCCCTAAAATAAATGCAAGAGAAAACAAACAAATAGATGAATGAAAATATTCAA
The DNA here is from genome assembly GCF_903995425.1 of Onychomys torridus. Taxonomy (NCBI): domain Eukaryota; kingdom Metazoa; phylum Chordata; class Mammalia; order Rodentia; family Cricetidae; genus Onychomys; species Onychomys torridus. The sequence continues at coordinate 18,208,065 of NC_050444.1, read as the reverse complement.
GACCTGACAATGGAAACAGAAGCAATAAAGAAAACACAAAATGAGAGAATCCTGAAAATAGAAAATCTGGGGAAGTGAACAGGGACTACACAACACAAGCATCACCAACAGATACAAGAGAAGGAAGAGATTCTCTGCCATTGAAAACACAACAGAGTAAATAGATCCATCAGTCAAAGAAAATGTTAGATCTAAAAAAAATTCTTAACACAAAACATCCTGGAAATCAGGGACACTATGAAAAGACCAAACATAAGAATAACAGGAATAGAAGAAGGAGAAGAAACCCAACTCAAAAACACAGAGAATAAGAAGAAAATTTTCCTAACCTAAAGAAGGACATGCCTATAAAGTATAAGAAGATTACAGAACAAGAAGATTACAGAATGGATTGAATCAGAAAAGGAAACCCCTTAACTCCCTTACCCCATAATAATCAAAACATTAAATATATAAAACAAAGAAAAAATATTAAAAGTAGCAAGGAAAAAAGGTCAAGTAACATATAAACACAGACCTATTCCAATCACACCTAACTTCCCAATAGAAACTCTCAAATTCAGAAAGACCTGGACTAATGTCTTGTAGAGTCAAAGAAACCACAGATGTGAGCCCAGACTACTTTACCTAGGAAAACTGTCAATCACCATAGATGTAGAAAACAAGATATTTCATGACAAAGTTAATTTAAATATCTATTCACAAATCCAGCCATAAATAAGGTACTAGAAAGAAAACTCCAACTCCAGGAAGGTAACTATATCCACAAAAACACAAGCAATAGATAATCTCACACCAGCAAAACACAAAGAAGGGAAAGATACACACACTACTACTACTACTACTACTACTACTACTACTACTACTACTACTACTATTACCAACAAAAACAAGAAAGTAACAGGAATTAACAATCACTGTTCATTAATATCCCTCAATATCAATATACTCAATTCATGAATAAAAAGATACAGGCTAACAGAATGGATATGGAAACAGGACTCATCCTTTTGCTGCATACAATGCATACAAGAACACAACTCAACATCAAGGACAGGCATTACCTCAGAGTAAAGGGTTGGAAAAAAATTTTCCAATCAAATGGACTAAAAATGAAAGCTGGTGTAGCTATCCCACTATCTAAAACAATAAATAGACTTTTAATGAAAAGGAATATAAAAGGGCCTTTCATATTCATCAAAGGAAAAATCCACCAAGATGATGTCTCAACTCTGAATATCTATGCCCCAAATGTAAGGGCATCCACATTTGTAAAAGAAACATTACTAAAGCTTAAGTCACACAATACGAGGAATCTTTAAACCCCACTCTTACCAATGGACAGATCACCCAGAGAAAAACTAAATAGAGAGATAATAGAATTAACAGACATTAAGACTCAAATTAACCTAACATATTTCTACAGAACATTTTACCCAAACACAAAAAATATACCTTCTTTTTAGCACTGCATGGAACCTTCTCTAAAATTGGCCATATACTCAGCCATAAAGCAAGTCTCAACAGATACAAAAAAAATGAAATAACCCCTGTTTCTTATCAGACCACCATGAATTAAAACTGAATTTCAACAACAGAAACAACAGAAAGCCTACAAACTCAGAGAAACTGAACAACTATCTACTGAGTTACCACAGGCTCAAGGAAGAAATAAAGGAAGAAATCAAAGACTTCCTAGAATTCAATGAAAATGAATGCACACCATAGACAAACTTATGAGTCTTAGTAGTGCTAAGAGGAAAATCCAGAGAATTAAGTGCCTTCATGAAGAATTTGGAGAGATCTCATACTAGCAATGTAGCAGCACACCTGAAGAAGTAGATAGATCTAATAGTGGTAGTTGTCAGGAAATTACCAAACTAAGGGCTGAAATCAATAAAATAGAAACAAAGAGGACAATACAAACAATTAATAAAACAAAGAGTTGTGGGTTTGGTTTTTTTTTGTTTTGTTTTGTTTTTTGTTTTTTTTGGTTTTTTTTTTTTTAGAAAATCAACAAAATAGATAAACCCTTATCCAAAGTAACTAAAAAGCAAAGAGAGAATATCCAAATCAACAAAATCAAAAACAAAAAGGAGACATAACAACAAACTTCAAGGAGATCCAGAGAATAGTTACATCATACTTCAAAAGCCTATACTCCACAAAAATGGAAAGTCTAAATAAAATTGGCAAATTTCTTAATAGATACCACTTACCAAAGATAAATCAAAGTCAGATAAACAATTTAAATAGACCAATAACACCTAAGGAAATAGAAGCAGTAATTAAGTCTCCGAACCAAAAAAAAAGCCCAGGAACAGACTGTAACACAGAATTCTAACAGACTTTCAAAGAAGAGCTAAGTCAAGCACTCCTCAAATTATTCCACAAAATAAAAACTGAAGGAACATTGCCAAATTCTTTCTATGAGGCCACAAGTCACCCTGATACTTAAACTAAATGAAGACTCAACAAAGAAAGAGAATTACAGACAAGTTTCTATCATGAACGTTGATGCAAAACTACTCAATAAAATACTGGTAAACCAAATCCAAGAACACATCAAAAAGATCATCCACCACGACCAACTAGGCTTCAACCCAGAGATGCAGAGATAGTTCAACATATGAAAACCTGTCAATATAATATACCATATAAAGAAACTGAAAGAAAAACACATGATCATCTCATTAGATGCTGAAAAAGCCTTCAACAAAATTCAACAACCCTTAATGATAAAGTCTTGGAGAGATCAGGGATACAAGGACATACCTAAACATAATAAAAGCAATATACAGCAAGCCAATTGCTAATATCAAATTAAATGGAGAGAATCTCAATCAACTCTACAAAAATCTGGAACAAGACATGCTGTCCACTCTCTCCATACCTGTTCAATAGAGTACTTGAAGTTCTAGCTAGAGGAATAAGACAACTAAAGGAAATCAAGGTGATACAAATTGGAAAGGAAGAAGTCAAAGTATCATTGTTTGCAGATGATATGATAGTATATATAGGAGACCCCAGAAACTCTACCAGATTACTCCTATAGTTAATAGGAGTTCATCCTACACATTTATTTAAGTGGCTGGATACAACATTAACTCAGAAAATATCAGTAGCCCTGGTAGGTGGACTTTTCTGATCCATCAGCCAGTTCCCAAATTACTACACAAAGATTTACTATTAATTATAAATGCTCAGCCAATAGCTCAGGCTTGTTACTAACTAGCTCTTACATTTTAAATTAGCCTATATTTCTTATCTACACTCTGCTACATAGCAGTACCTTTTTTCAACATGGCAAGTTCATCTTGCATTTCTACATCTCCTCATGATTCCTGAGACTCCTTCCTTCATTACCTTTTTCTTTGTGCTCTCTTTTTGTCTACAAGTCCCACCTAAGCTCTACCTCTCCAAGTATTGGCCAGCCAGCTATTTTATTAACCAATGAGAGTAATACATATTTATAGTGTACAAAGATTGCTCTAAAGGATTTTCCCTTTTTGTCTAATTAAAAAGGAGGGTTTTATCTTTAACATAGTAAAATTATATACAACAAAAACAGTTATCAAGTAAGAATTAGAGTTACAATATCCAGTCCATTTGTATTTGGCAAATTTAGAGAAAATACTATCTATCTTATCTTTGTGAGTCTACAGTTTTATACATAATTTACTTCTTAGCATAACTAAGAAAAACTTTAAATCTAGTTATTTAGTCTTTAATCCCATCAAAGAAGTGTGTAATGTTACCTAATGATAGGAACATAGGGCCCCCTGGACAGTCACCAAAGTTTTTTTCAAAACATTGGGGCATCCAACTTTGGCTTATAGGCCTAGTATATCAGACAGACATTTTTGAGAAGCAGGAAATTTTGAAGGACTATCCTACCTTGTCTTGGCAAAGTTTGGCAGTCAGTTTTATTTTTCAAAAAAAAAAAAAGTCTGGACATTATACTGTAAGCAATTGCAGCAATTGAGGATTTTTTTGTTTTGTTTTGTTTTCTCAAATGGCTATCTTTTGTCATAAAGAAAGCAAACTCCATACAGAGGTTATTCAACACCCATCATCTTCTTTTGAAGTAAATTAGTACTGTCAGGAACAAACATGTTTCACTGTCATGATAGCCTTAGGTTTTTAAACATATTAAATGCCATATTCTGCAGGTCTTGAAGTGCTTGGAGACCATCTAGCTATCTAAACATATGCATTTAACCTTTAAAACATACCTAATATGGCTACAAGTTTGATTATTATAGATGACTAACTACTAACCCGTATTTCTTAATTATATATCACATTTTTAAATTAGCTGCAAAAAGACAATACTCAAAATAAGAGTATAAACGTACATACAGTATAACAAAATTAATTTTAAATTTATATTACTAAAACAAATTTCAAACTAATATAAAATATTTTGAGATTAATAATTGTTTTTTGGATTAAAGTAGATTCAATAGTCTACCATTTATCTCATCATTTTTATATCATATCTCCCTTTTTCCTTTAGAAAAAGATCTTTGAATTTAACTCTTTTGTGTAGCTTATTTTTTTACTGTGGCCAATAACAACTTGTAACCAACACCCCTAAACAATGACAAACATCTAGAATCCAATGAATAACCCAAACCCATCCATGCCCCATCTCTTAGTAATGTGGGTGTCATTCTCTAGACTGCTTCATGTTGTCTGTGGGTGCTGGCAACTTTGGGGAAACCTTGAGAAAATCAGGAAAGTTGTTATGTCTTGGCTGGAGTAGTTTGTGAGGCTGGATGATCTCAGCCAGGAGCCTTGAAGCTGTGTTGGATACAGAAGTCTGAACTGTTAACAGAGGTGTTTTGAGATGCTAGATCATGTGGACTATCTCTTTTCATTAGTGTCTGGTCCCCTTGTTCTGAAAATATAAGTATAGACAGTATGTTGTGTACAAGTTAGCCAAAGACGATTTTTTGTTTTATGTTTGAGCAGGTAAAAAATATGTTATGTGTTTTGTAGTTTTTCTAGTTTTACTTCTTTATGTCTATATCCAGGATTTTCAGGGGATCTTCCACAAACAATCCTTGTCTATAACAACATGGAATTAATATATAGCCTCTCTTTTCCTGTGGAAATAAAAGCATAACCTCTCTCCCAAAGTAACATACCTTTGACTTCTGTTTATAAGTCAAGATACTTTTAAAATATATAAGTTGGTTTAATCTAGCAGCTTTTATGTTTCAATGTCTCTTAGCATCTGCTGCTCCTTCATCAATAGAAAAAATATTCAAAGATAACACAATTAACATACAGGATGCAGACTCTCTGTGTATTTCCCATCTTTATGTGGCTTATTATATTTTTTACTTTATTCTTTTTTATGTAATTTACTTTATTCTTTTTTAATTATCTTTAATCTATGACTGAATATATCTTTTCTCTTTTCTCTCCCAAGCCTATATATATCTTTAAACACACTGTAACCTGTTTAGCAGTTTCTTTCATCTGGATCTGTCTTTACTGTGTATCTGTAATCTTTTTTGTCTGAATGAGCCAGACTTAAATTGCTGTTCAACTTAGCTCATGGCCTGCTGACAGGTGGCTCCTTCCCCCTCAGTCCCTGAGAGCTTAGTGTCTTGGCAGAGGTACTAGGGAGCCACATTTACTACCCCAAGTCTGGGGATTTTGGGGGTCCATGCTGCCATCCAGTAGCATACCAACCTGATAGCTCATAACACCATTTAAGGTAGCAGGGCCTCTTAAAAGAGCCACACCCATGTTTGTCACTAGCATTCAGCCTACCCAAGAAAAGGCAGTTACCAAGAAGTCATGTTTGACTCTATCTTTGTGTGTTAAGAACCTTTAAAAAAAAAAAAGATTTCTCAGGTTTTATGTTGCCCAACAGTGGACCTCATTTGTAGGTGTACTTTCCTCAAGAAACTAGATATCAACAAATCAAATAATCTAATTAAAAAATGAAGTACAGATCTAAACACAGAATTCTCAATGGAAGACTCTCAAATGGCCAAGAAACACTTACAGAAAGGTTCAACATCCTTAGTCATCAAGGAAACACAAATCAAAATGACTCTGAGATTCCATCTTTCACCCATCAGAATGGCAAAGGTCAAAAGCACAAGCAACAACTCATGCTGGAGAGAATATGGAGCAAGGAGAACACTACTCCATTGACAGTGGGAGTGCAAACTTGTACAATAACTTTGAAAGTCAGTGTGGTGGTTTCTCAAAATCTGGGAATCAACTTACCACAAGACCCAACTATACCACTCTTGGGCATATATCCAACGTAGGATCAACTATACCATAAGGACATTTGCTAACTATGTTCACAGCAGCTTTATTTCTAATAGCTAGAATCTGGAAATAACCTAGATGCCCCTCAACCAAGGAATGGATAAAGAAAATGTAATACATTTGTACAAGGGAGTGGTTAAAAACAAGAACACCAGGAAATTTAAAGGCAAATGTATGGAACTAGAAAAATTCATCCCAAGTGAGGTAACCCAGACTAAGAAAGACAAATATGATATGTACTAACTCTTAAGTGGGTATTAGCTATAAAATAAAGGTTAACTATGCTACAATCCACAGACCTTAAGAGACTAGACAATAAGGAGGGTTCATACAGAGAACCTGGGGATGCCTGGATCACCCTGGGAAAGAGTAATAGAAGAGATTTTGTGAGTGGACTAAGGGTGGAGATGGGAAGATGGGGGACCAGATTGGGGGGGGGGGGGTTGAGGGGAAGAATACTAAAAGAGATGACTAGAAAGGGGAGGGCATTTTGGAGTCAGATAAAAACCCAGTGCAAGGGAATCTCCCAAGAATCTACAAAGATGACCCCAGCTAGGACTCCCAGCAATAGTGAATATATAGATATATAGCCTGAACTGGTCAATTCCTGTAACTAGATTGGTACCTAGCCCAATTGTGATCAGAGAGGCTTCATCCACCAACTGATAGAAACAGATGCAGACCCAAAGTGAAACAGTAAGTGGAGTTTCAGAAATCATGTAGAAGAGCAAGAGAAAGGATTGTAGGAGTCAGAAGAGTCAACTCACAGAATCAACTAACCTGGGCTAATAGGGGCTCACAGGGACTGAACCAACAACTAGGGAACCTGCATGGGATTGACCTAGGCATTTTACATATATATGACAGTTGTGTAGCTTGGTCTTCTTATGGGGCAACTAACAGTGGCAGAATCAGGGGCTGTCTCTGATTCTTTTGCTGGCTTTAGGGACCCTATTCCTCATAAAAGGTTGCCTTGCCCAACTTTAATACAAGGGGAGTTTCTTAGTCTTACTAAAACTTGGTTTGCCATGTTTTATTGATATCCATGGGAAGCCTGCCCTTTTCTGAATAGAAATGAGGGATAGTTGAGAGGGAGTAGAAGGAAGGTGGCCAAGATAAACTGGGAGGTTAGGAGGGAGGGAAATTGTGACCAGGTATGGAGTAATCTTTTTATTCACTATGAAGATGTTTCACTCTGATTGGTTTAATAAAAAGCTGAATAGCCAATAGGTAGAAAGAATTTCCAGGCACAGAGGATTCTGGGAAGAACAGTGGCGATGCCAGGAGGTGCAGAGCAAGCAGAATGGGCAGTACTGAGATGATGTAATAAAGCTTTGAGGCAGAAAGAAAATTATAGAAATGGGTTAATTTAAGTTATAAGAGCTAGTTAGAAACAAGCCAAAGCTATAAGCCAAGCTTTCACAATTAATAATAAGTTTCCTTTTTTGTGAGCTGGAGGGCCAATTAAAAGCCCAACTACAGCCAGGATGTATAATTAATTAGTTAATTTTTTTAAAAAATAGTTCATAACAGACTTGATATGTAACATAGTTTCCAGAGTCACCCCTCCATTTGGTAGGGCACCATGGGGCCAGGTTAAAAGAAAACTCTCTGTACTTCCACCCATCACTCATTTCTTCAAGAAGCCCCAGGTTGGGCTACATCCATCCCATGTACAAATGTCTCAAGGAAGACAGGGTATGTCTGTTTCTTTTCATTGGAACTGGAAGAGGAATCATGTCCTTTACACCCTTCCTGGAGCAGGGGAGGGATGCTGGGATTGTACTCCTCTACTGGTCACACACTGAGTTTTCTTCTCTATCAAGTTTGAGTGAATGCATTCAGGTAGGAGCTGTAACTGACAATGCCAGTGATTCATCCTCTACAAAACTCTCCATTCAGAAGCATACAGTCTTAATGTAAAGTTACCATGATCTGTTATTTTGTGATCATTCATCGAAAACTTGATTGAAAAAAGTAATCAATTAATTGGTAAAAATCCTATTCTGTATACTTAGGTAAACATATCCAAAATTTGTCTGCTTGCCATTTTTTCCTGATCCCCTTCTAACCTTTACCTATGACTCCTTCATCATCTAGTTTGTCCAAGGTCAGTGACTCCATTTCTTTCACAATTTTCAATTCAATCTGACTTTCTTAATAGTTTTCTCCAGCAAAGAGAGAAAAGGCTATAAATTGGAAGGTATTTCATAAGTCTTAAATTACTGAAACAGTGGATGTGGGAGAATGGCACAGAGGATAATTATTTTTGTCTATTGTAGACTAAACTCAACTGTAAACACTGGATAAAACAATAAAATGAAAGCTAGAGGTATCTCACTGCCGAGCTTCAAATGATACAATAAAAACTATAGGAACTACGAGAATATACAACTGCCATAAAAAAACAGAATAGAGAAAACAAAAATAATTCTATAAACAAGCAACAGATATTAGATAAAGGTGCCTAAAACCTACACTAAAGGAAATATTTCTCCAGTAAAAGATGCTTAGAAAAATGACTATATTCATATAGAAGAATCAAATAAAACTTATTCATCACTATATATAAAAAGCAACAAAAGTAGATTACCATTTTATGTGTAAGATCTGAGAGCTAATACTACTAGACAAAGGTAGTCAAGTTAAGGATGTTTGAGTTAAGTACTCAAAAACACAGACAACAAGAGCAAGAGTAAATAAGTAGGATTATATCAAGCCTATAGGAAAAATATTATGCATCTGAAAAGAGGTTAAATTTCAAAATACATAACAAACACAAAAAAATTAAAGAGAAAAAACTATCATTTATTTAATTAACAAAAGAGAACTAAACAGATTTCTCAAAACAAGACATACAAATGTCCATCATGTATATAGAAAAATGCTCAATATCATTAGTCATCAGAGAAATGCAAATCAAACCATGATAGCCTGTTGCTGGGTGATGTCTTTCTAAATGCTATAAATATATGTTGTTCCCATTGGTTAATAAATAAGCTGTTTTGGCTTATGGTAAGGAAGCTGAGAGGCAGGTGGGAAATCCAAGGAGAGAGATAGGAAAGAGAAAGGCAGAGTCTGAGGATATGCCAGCATGCTGCCCAAGGAGCAACATGCCAGCAGACCAGTAAAGCCATGGAACATGTGGCAAAACATAGATGAATAGAAATGGGTTAATTTAAGATATAACAGCTAGCTAGCAAGAGGCCTGCCATAGGCCATACAGTTGATAATTCATATTAAGCCTCTGAATGATTATTTTACAATAGGCTGAGAGACCACAAGGCCAGGCAGGACTGGAGGAATGCATGACCACAGGACAGGGTGAAACTTGGGAAAACTTTCTGGCAACAGCCTGTCACTGTACCTTAGCTAGATATCTTACAATCAAAATTACAAAATATGTTAACATGCGTGTGGAAAAAAAGGAATCTTCATCAACTACAGCAATCATTTAAAGTAGCACAGCCATTATGGAAAACAGTATGGACTGCTCAGAACAAAAGAGAATAGCCATATGACTCAGTAATCATACCACTAGTTACATATTCTCAAAGCAAATTAAATAAATAGGACATTTTTAGGCATCCACATTCCAACATTTAAACTAGCACATTTCACAATAGCTAAGATTTTTTTTTTTTTTTTTTTTTTTTTTTGGAGCTGAGGATCAAACCCAGGGCCTCGCACTTGCTAGGCAAGTGTTCTACCACTGAGCTAAAGCCCCAACCCTCACAATAGCTAAGAAATGGATACAACCAATGGGTCCACCAACTGATAAACTGATAAATAAAATGCGGTACCTAAACACAATGGAATGCTATTTGGCCATTCAGAAGTATGAAATGTTATCATTTTTGGAAGATAAGCCAGGAACAGATTAACAAATACTATGTGGTCTCACTCACTGTGAAATCTGAAAATATTTATCTCAGAGAAGTAGAAAGTATGAGTGCTAAGAAGGTTTTAAAAAGGGAGGATATGGAGATATTTATTTGTCTGAGAGTACAAGGTTCCTATGAGATAGGAGAGAGATTTCTTGTATTCTACTGTATAGAATACAGCTACTGTGATTAACAATAGTGCGGGAAATATTTCAAAATGCTTAGAAGAGAGGATTTTAATTCCTTTACCACAAAGAAATGGCAAATGTATGACATGACAGATAAGTCAAATGCTCTAAATTCATAGTTAAATATCTATGCATGGAAACACTACATACCATAAGTATATATAAGGATGTGTCAGAAACCAAAATAAATACAGATTTCTCAGTTAAATTTGAATTTCAGATTAACAATGGATTTATTTTTAGTATAGGCACAAAACATAGTTCTCTAAATGATAATTCATTGTTCATTTGAGATTAGTATTGGCATTGCATTCTGGGTTTCCTCTTTCTAAATATCTTAATCCTACAAAACAAAAGTCAACTGGATAGGAAAAGGAATAAAAGAAGACATAGTACTTAAGAGTAAAGTCTAAACAAGCATAGGACAAAATAGGAACTTTGATTTGTATTGTTTTTATCTCAATTGTTTGATTTTACCAATAAAGACTAAGTAGACAGATGCTGGGGTGAAAACCTGCTAGCTCAGAAAGGCAGAGAAAGTCTTCCTTCCCTGATGTCCCAGAAAGAGCTTTTTCCTGTGCTCTCTCAAACAAAATTCCTCAAACTGAATGCCCCTCTCCTCTACTTCCTGTGTGTCTATCAGTCCTGTCTTCCTGACTCCCTCTTACTTTCTATGGTTTTTTTCTTAATAATCCTATGCTCACTTTCTGTCAACTGGTTGCTTGCTCTGCCTGTTGACCTATGGTTGACTTTATTTATTCCTGTTTACAATATTCAAGCAGGGAGCTCTTGGGATTAAAGGTGTGTGCTAGGGTTGAGCCACACCACAACTAGAAACTGTTTTCTCCAGTAAATAATGCAATCTCGTGGTTCACATTAACATCCATACTAATATACCATAACCAGCCCTCTGCCATATCCTGCAACAGATTTGTTCCTGTGTTGCAAAGGACACAGAGGTGGCAAAAACACCCATGGGCAATTGTAGCTGCCTATAAGCACAGCATATATAAAGTTAACATGAATTTATACTTTTATGAAGGTGAATATCCTCTTCCTAATGAAGTGCAATGAAATATATAGGCATGAAAGGTCATGGTTATTACAATTGACTTTCTAGTTGTTCAGAAAAAAGTAGGAGAAAGAAATGAGGATGTGTAGATTAGAGTTTGAAAAGAACAGATGTTTAGAATGAGCCCTTTTGGAGATCTCATTAATGTACAGCATGAGGGCTATATTTAATGACAGTGTAATATATAGAGAGAGATAGATAGATAGATGCACTCATAAATACATAAACATAACTTGACACACACATTATATAAAGGCAGTGACCTTATAACGGCCCATTCCTGTTAAGGCATCTATCCCTTGTACTTGAGGAGGAGGTTTTCATTAATTTTTACCTCTGATTCTTTATTAAATCCTCAGTCTGAGCTCACTGATGCAGTAACACTAACATGAAGTATTTTCCTTCTTGGTTAAGGCAAGTGACCTAAATCCCAAATTGGGGGGAACTGTTTGGCAATTCACTTTGGTAATTAAGTGTTTTGTAAATCATAAAATAAACAAGAACAGCTCAATCAAACGTGAACACACTCACCTATCTGCTCTTTGAGCTAGAGGTGAACACAAAGTCATCCTTTCAAACTCATGAACACTCACAGACAACACGACAAACCAAGATAGAGTCAGAAACACAGTTCTTTGAACTGCACTAAATACAGTTCCCTCAAACTGCACTGATCAAGACTGACAAATTCATGGAGAGAAGACAAATGCATTCAGACACACAGTGCATCAACATCCATACTAATATACCATAACCAGCCCTCTGCCAGCACTCAAATCCCTCCACCAAGTAAAAAGACCACTCTGCTATAGGCACTTATCTCAAATATTATTGTATAATGTGATCATTTTTCCTTAAGTGTTTTTGTCTCTTGTCACTGATTAACATTTAAGTTCCCATAGAAATTTTATTTTGACAATCATATCAAGGAAAAATTCATAAGAAAATTAAAATAAAAACTGAAGTACACTTCAAACTGTGGAGTACAAAATATTGAATCATCTTTTACTGCCATGGAATTCACAAGTTACTGTTCAGTCCTTTTCTAGTACTCTTTTGAAAGTTGAATTTTCTTAAGTACTTTCAGAATACAGCAACCTTTTGAAAAGTAGTATTTCCCTTGGCTCTAGGTTATGATCTACATAAAAGTGTTTTAAAAACTAAGAAATATTCCAATGCTAATTAAAGCACATAAACACTTCAGGCCAAGTGAAGCATATGAAATTGCTATTTGATTCTAGGAACTGAGTACCTTTGAGGAGAAAAAAACTTATGCCACTAAATAGTATATGATGGGGAGGTTGAGAATTAAGGAACAAAAGGTGAACACAAAATAAAGTCTACTTTGAAAGTTCAAAACAGTCCACAATGTTGCAGAAATAAAGATCTTCAACTATAATAACAAAGATTGGGAATGGAGAGATGGTCCAGCAGTGATGAACACTAGATGATCTCCCAGAGGACCCAGGTTCAAGTCCCAGCACCCACATGGCAGCTAAAAACTGTCTGTAGCTCCAGTTTGGGGGGATCTGACTCCCTCTTCTGGCCTCTGAAGTCAACAGACATGCATATGGTACATAGACATACACATGGAGGCAAAATACCCACACACAAAAATAAACAAATTTATTTATTTATTTATTTATTTATTTATTTATTTATTTAAAAGCTAATGATAATAACAAAAGGACCATTGACATTGTGAGCTGTGACACAAAAGATTGCTTATTCAAAGGTCCTTTGTAAGGCTTAATTTTAGGTATTTCTTTGCATTTTAAAAAATTGAATTTTATGTGTATTGATTATACTATGGCTTTGCTGGTTTTAGTACTACTACAAATTCATAAGACTAGGTGTTTCTTTAGAAGACTTGGGATTTCAACCTTCAGTTCACCTACTGAAGTCACCATGTCTCTTGAAGGAGAGCAAAATTAACCTCAAAATCCAAGGCCAACAATTAATTTAATAGGCTGTTCAACATGAAAGTTAGTCTGATTATAAATTATATTCACAAGCCTCCCTCTTGCATATTTTCAGATTAAATTCCATTATAAACATGTCAAAGTTCAGGGTTGGTAAAGCACTACATTTCAGTACAGTCAGTAGACCATAAAAACACTGTTAGATGTGAATTGCCTTGTGCATTGACAAAAAGCAGGAGCTGTGTGGAAAGCAAAGGTCCTATTCAGTCAGGAGATGCCTGTGTATATCAAGAGGAAAAAATATAAAAGATCAGCTAAGCATCAACATTAAGTTAACTTTCCATTTTATGCTCCACTAAATTGGAAGATCCAGATTATAATAATTACATTTATGTAAAAAATGTGTTTATTCCTAACTAGGAATAAAAATTATTCCTAATTTCTTTCTTTTTTATGTATCTGGGTGTGTTACCTGCATATATGTCTGTGTACTGCATGTATGGTGCCTGTGAAGGCCAGAAAAAGAAATCAGATCCCCCAGAACTGAAGCTATGAATGGTTGTGACCCACCATGTGGGTGTTAGAAATCAAACGGGTCTGCACGGGGAAAAAGTCAACTACTAGAATTACCTTTTATGGAATAGCTGGCTGAACCCCTATACTTTCTTCTTTCTATTTTTGAATCTGGAAAACTAAGACATACTTTTCCCAATATCTTTGCAATGAGAACTCTATGGGTAAAGTAGGTTCCATCTTGTTAAGCACACTCAGGTCACATGTGGCAGATAGAACCAAGGCACAGGACCTGTGACCTTTGACTGCTACTGAAGCCACTGCTGCTATTGCCACTGCTTTCATAGAATTTTAGGCTTTTCTACAAAAATATTATGTTATCTGTTTTCCAGATTCCTGTCCATACAGAAGCAATCACAGCAGCAGCAGATTCCTAATTTAACTTCCCAAGGTAACAGTTCTACTTGTCCATCCTCCAGATGCCTCAGACATCCCAGAAAGCAGCCAAATAGTTCTTTCTCTGGCGTAGCTATAATAGGAGTCCAACACTTGTTACAATAAGTTGTAACACTTGTTCCTATGTCTAGACCCTTCCAGAACATGTCTAAGCTAATCCCTAAATGCTTAGAACACCTGTACTGGTTTCTGTTTAATGGGCTGACCCCTTAATGATATCATTCCCTATTGATGCTGTGTATTGTTTACAAAACAGTCTGCATATGATATATAAAAAGTAAAAAATAATAATAATAACAAGAGTGGCCTTAGAGTGTCAAAGACTCACTTCACTGGTCTCACTATGATACACTGGTCACCAATGTTGGCCTCATTATCTGCTGACTTTGAAGTTAGTAACTTTCCTGAGACTCAATTTCCTTATTTATAGAGAAAAGCCAATAATAATTATCTCCAGGGAGGAATGAGATTCAAATTTTAAAGGGCACACACCCCCAGTGTCAAACTAGATTTCATCTCAAAATGTTAGTTCCCTACTCTTTCCCATACCAGGTGATTTATATCAAGGTCATTCCATGAATGTTAGACATTGAGGAAACTCTATCTTCCCCTTTTCTGTTCACACAGGTATCTCAGTTTATTATAAAACAAATCTTAGTTCTTTTATGAATATATGAATCTGCATACCTAATAAGACTTTGTGGGAGCCCAGAAAGATTGTGACTTGTAGTTTGACTCAAGGCCAAAGAGTCAGAGTTTATGTTGTTCTCCAAGGCTATATAATAGGGTACAAAGGAATGGTTACCAGGTCTTATACTTCAAGGCCTAATCACAAGATGATTTGTCATGGAGCATGGTTACCAGGTGTTCTGAAGGGTCTACACTTGGTTGTATGTTGTGCTTTGATCTTGAAAGGGGGAGGTCTTTTGCCTCTCCCCTTGCTGAGTATAAAAGGCCCATTAGAAATAAACTTGAGGCTGCTGAATATTGACCCAGGGCCCTCCCAAAGCTATCCTGTGTCTCTGTCTTTCTCCACATCTATATTTCTTCCTATTACTTCTCAATTCCTCACTCCCCCTTCAAGGGACTCTTCAATAGGTTGGGGCTGAACCCCAACACTGGTTCCCCAACACTCATATTAGGTTGCCAGTATAGGAATTGGATTAATTGATACCAAAATCTAGCATTACAAAATCATGAGTTTATAAATGCTGAATCATGTCTTATCCATAACATATCAAAGAAATGTCAAGAGAAAACTATTATAGAAATTCAGTTTTTATTAGCCAGATGTCAATAGGCAGGCACCTGCAGCGGAGCTGCCTAACCACTAGACTGGGTACTGTGAAGAGCTAAATGGGGGTGTTTGTTGCCTTTCCTCCAGCACTTTCTAACAGTCTTTGAGGTAGATACTAAGGAAGGAGGAGCACTGATGGGACAGTGAGTGACTTTCCAGCTTCAGTGAAGTTCAGTCTTGGCATCTATACAGGAGGATAATAAGAATGTCTAACAGTACTGGGCAACAATGGCACGTGCCTTTAATCCCAGCACTCAGGAGGCAGAGCCAGGTGGGTCTCTGTGAGTTCAAAGCCAGCCTGGTCCAGGAGTGAGATCCAGGATGGGCACCAGAGCTACAAGGAGAAACCCTGTCTTGAAATAAAACATCTGACAGCACTACTCTAAGAATCAGTTTAGCAATTTCCTTGCTATAGATGGTCTAAGCTCTGGAGTCTCTGGTTGCCAGTCCTAACAAATGATATTGTGTTGCAAAAAAATAGCTTCCAAAATGCTGTTGTTTCCTGAATCTCACTGCAATCAAATCCTTCCAACTCATGCTGAAAAACAAAAGTGCATTGCTTCTGTAATTTCTCTTATCCCACTCTCTCCCTTATGGCATGCATCTCAATCTTGTGATTGTCTCCATCCAGACATCCAGCTGCCCTTATATCTTTTACTATTAACCAGACAGAGTAAGATGGGCATCTATCCTTATTGATTTATCTTGCTTTTGGCACTAGGAATTCAACACACAGAATGCAGCTCAGAAGTCTGTGAGAACCAGACCACACGAGCAGTTTGCCTTGATGATCAACCTTTCCCATGCTCTGCTCCCAGTTGGCACACCTGGTATTAGGATCCATACCTGCAGTCAGTTTATGAGTGCCACCTCTGAACAGAATTGCACTCAGATTTAAGTATAAAAGGGTGAATAAGAAACACATGTGGTGACACAGGCCTTTAACCCCAGCACTCCAAAGGCAGAAGCAGGCAAATCTCTGTGAGTTCAAATTCATAGAAAATTCTAGGCTAGCCAGGCTGCATAATGAGACCATGTCTCAAAAGAAAAAAAGAAAGATAGGAACAGTAAGTGTCTGGGCTGTTGGACAGAAGTAGAGTGGTTTGCTTAGCATGCAGAGGCCTTGAGTGCAGAACCAAGCAATGAAGAATTAAAAATAGACCAATGAGATATTTCCCCTGGTCTCAAAAATGGCTTCATCTAATATGGTTAGTCATCACTGGAGTGTTACCATAATGTCCCTTCTCAATAGAGACATCATCTTCATTTCTCTTGTATTGGCCTCATAAATGTCTAAACAAATGGGCCAGAGCACATTCTTTTTGTTCTGCTTTCTGTCATGACCAGGAATTTTCTAGGACATTTTCCCTGCAGCCATTATTCTTATAAAAAATCTGGATCTCTTTTCTGCTTTTTTCTTGTGTTGTTCAGTGGTTTTTTTACATGACACTGACCAAAGGTAAGGGAATTTTCTTGCCGTAAGGTAGTGTTTCCCATGCTTATTCTGGAAGCCCAGATTTCCCATTACCACCACCAGTACAGACGACACTTATTAAATCTCACAATTTCATTTTCATTAGGGAAAATGTTATAAAGTAAAAGCTCTATGGGATCGATATAGAGTGATGTGAGAAATATTACAATGATTAAAAAAGAATTGTTTCCCATCCAGATGTTACACGAACTGACATTTCATAACTGCAACTGGACAGCCATGTTGGGTTAATTTCCTTACCAAATGGTTTGAGGGCCAGTAACACTGCACTCACTCACAGAAGGAGTCAAAGGTTGTGCTCCAGCAACGGCTTGCTTCTATGGCTACTTTAACTAAGATTTTTCTTCATTAGTTTTAGTAACACCATCAACGCTTTATGGATTGCCTAACATGTAGAAAGGTACTGTTCTCTTCATGATTCTGTTTCTTAATCTGGACAACAGCCCCGAAGACGTGTTATTACATCCATATTTTACAGACAGGTTTAAGGATAAGCTTAGAGAGCAGTGACTCTGAGGAGAGAGATCAGCACAGTTCAGAGCTCCAGCACATTACTTATCAGCAGTGTGTCCTTGGAAAGCTGGCAACTCCTAACCTGTAAAGCAGGGCCAACAGGATTGTCCTATTGAGCTTTGCTTGAGTAAATAAGTGCCTGACACAGTGAGTCTGGAATACAAAGGCCACAGAGAGATGGAAAAGGAAACGGCAATCAGAGGTCAAGCAATGTGAGTCACCAGAGCATAAGATCTCCCCAGCCTGAATCCCTCCACTGCAGTGCGATGATTTCACAAAGAATATGCATGTCTATGTCTCCAAGTCCTCCCGAAACAAACTGGATAAATACATATAAATCAGGAAGTCTATAGTCACTGTAATAATAACAATAAAAACTGCAAAGTGAAGAGATCTTTTCGAATAGCCCATCTTTCCCACCCTGCACCAAGGTCAGCTAGGAATTTGGCAATAGAAGCCTCATTTCTCCTCCCTGGTTTCATGTGGCACAATCTGCCAGTCAGTCTGTGTCACCAGTTCCTGTCTATGAGAAGCTCCATGAGTCAGTGCCTAGACCCAGGCTGAGTCACACTGGGTAGGCAGTGTTACAGCCTGAGATACGAGAGATAGCAATTAAAAATGACCTTTGTTGGTGAATTAAGCATCATGAAAACGCTGGCTCTATACCTTCAAACTAATATTAGCAAAAAAGAAACTCTCTGGTTCAAGAGGAGAAAATGTAACTGTTAAGATTGGATATACAATTGATGAGGGAAAAAACCAATAAAGAGGTTCCTACTCATTCAGGGATTGGTACTGGACAAAAATCCCCACTTTACTTTTCAGATGTCCAGCTTGGCACAATAGAGAGCAGTTTATTTCAAACACAAACTTTTAAGTGCTTATAGCCTCACTGTCCCTTTAATTGGCATCCCTTCTTTTTCTTATCTAGCAATTTATAATACCCCCCAGGCCTATTCTTCTGTATCGGATATTTTTAAGAACTATCAAGATAGTCAAAAATAAATTTTAAGAAAAATTTTGCATCCTCCTACTTACTCTCTTCTATTACCTCCTACAGGGACACAAGGGCCTGTCTATCTTCTCATTATCAGTGATGGGTTATTTTAACAAGATCATTTTCTAGCAGAGAGTGAGGTGGTGCTATAATATTCCCTAATGTTATTTCTCAGCCCTAAGCAGGTCTAACAACTCAGTTTCCAAAACAAGAAAAGGAAGTAGAAGTCATCAACTAGCTTTCTCTTTTGCTGAACGTTCTGTTTCTGGAAGAGGAAAACCTTTCCTGTGATGGAAATGCCAGTTGGTTCTGGCAAACACTTGTGAAACTTCTGTCTTCTTGAAAATAGCAAATATCTAAAAATTCACAAAACTTTTCACAGATTATAAGAAATTAGTTGGAATAGGTGTGCTCTTAAAGGCCAAACTTCTGGGCTCCCAGCTCTGCTTTCCCAGTAGGCTTTCAGAAGCAGCTCATGGGATTCCTGCCAATTCCTCAGTACCAACTCAGTAGGCGCAGCTTGCACCCTGCAACCTTCCTCCCATGGAAAAGGGCATCGATATGAACTTCCCTTGCAAGTGTCTTCAGATTTCTCTTCCTCGTACCACTTACCCCCAGATCATGCTGGGAGCTGCCAGCTCCTGGTGTCGATAGCTCTTGTCTATGTCTCTTTCCCTTTCAATGTGTGGCTCTTTGGCATGGCTCGACTGACCTACTGCAAGACTGGGTTTCAGTGGCTCTCCTGCTGCCTCTGACATTCTTCATATGGTCCCAGCATCATCTTTCTAAAACAGAATATTTCCATCTGCCTATAGAATGGTAACCAGATAGCCTGGTACTCTGTTTTCTCCCTGATTCCCTCTCATTGCATCCTTCTCAGCATCAAATACTCCTGACACACAAGAAAATACCCTATTGCCTAACATGCTTTATGAACTCTAATATCTCATCCTTAGATGGTGGTGTCCCACTGTCCTGACATACCTAACCCATGAGCTTCCTAAGCAGAGCACCCCTCCTCCCATACCTCTCTAACTTTCCAAGTTATTTTACTCCTCTTCTGCTTACAACCATAAATAAGCATTGTGTGCTTATTCTTACATAGAAAAATTACATATTTTCCCTTCTTGAGTCTTCAGAGTCTTCTAATAACCTCATACTACTAAACTAAACACATCTCACTGTGGAGTACAAGGCTCTGTGTATCTTGGCTCTCACCTACATCTGCAGACAGATGAATGCTCTTCTCCCTTTTCTCTCTCACACATGCTTACTCTACATCTTTAAAAATCCTAGTGCATGCCCTCCTGGTCCTTGCACCAGAAACTCCCCTCTCTTTGGAGTATATGCCACATACATCTGCAAACATCTGACTTCTCAGACCCTCAGAAGCACCCTTCATCAAAAGCAGCCTCTACTAACTTCCCATCCCAAAGTACTGCCTTTTCTCTTGAGGACTCCTCCATGACTACAATTTCTTTATTTGTGTATTCATGTTTATTGTCTGTCTCCATCCTGCAACACATACACCCCAGAGGACAGTTGCTCATTGTTTTGTTAATCACTGAACCTCAGAGCATAGCACCTTTGACTAATGCTTATTAAAAGAACTACATTAAAACATTGTGTTTATTGTATTAGCTTAAATTTCAGTTAAGTTTTGTGTATGTAAGTTCTGTATATACCCACCCTTCTCCCTAGACTGCAATCTTCTTGAAATCAAGAGTACAGTAATTATATTAATATTCTTCCATAGTGGTGGAACATCCAATTAGCATACTAAATAATAGTAAAACTTTCTGATTGGAATTGAACTAAGTAACTATCCTTTACTGTGCAATATCTATCTCCCCAATTTAATAGGCAGTGGATCTAGGAAAAGCTGTACCAAGCCTCAAGTCTGCTACTTAGAGACTGTGTAATTCATATCAACTTTTCAAAATATCAGATATAGTTTTTAAAAATCTCTTCTTAATTCCAAAATAGCTGTGAGGATTAAATTAAGTCACTTACAATTTTTTCCTTACAAACCACAACTACACAAAGACAATAAAAATAAGTGCTGCTTCTTAGTGTTCACATAGACCAATCAATAATTTGTATCATTTATTGAGTGCCTAGTATGTGGCAGATGCTACAACAGCCACTTTTTCATATTCTGCCCTATTTAAATTAATCATTAAAACCATCAGGCAAGACTATGAATTGTTGTATTAGTTACTTTTATATTGCTGTGATAAAATACCATGATCAAGGCAACTTATAGAAGGAAACGTTGATTCAGGGCTTACAGTTCCGGAGGGATGAGTTCTTCACCATCACAGTAAGAAAGCCTGGTAGTAGGCAGGCATGGTTACTGGAACTGGAAACTGAGAGCTGAAGGCTTACATCTTGAACCACACAAACAGGAAGAAGAAAGAGCAAACTGGGCATGGAACATTGCTTTAGAAACCTCAAAGCTGACTCCCAGTGACAAACTTCCTCCAGCAAGGACATACCTCCTAAGCCTCCCCAAACAGCCACCAAATGAGGACCAATAATTTGAATGCCCAAGAAGACAGAGGGACATCTATCATTTAAGCCACCATAATTAGTAACCACATGTTTAAATGATATAAAATGATATATCACTAGAAGTGATAAGGAATTTGGAAAGGTTCAATCACCTTCAGTGCTGAAATTGATGGAGCAAGTGTCTGTGAATGGAAATCTGTTATGATATTTATTGATCAGTTGCTCTAATTATACAAGTAACATTTCTTTCTTGCAAGTTCATGGTATTTTCTAAAAGACTGAGAAATACTTGGAGGGCTTTGGCTTCTGTTCTTTCCACTCATGTCTCTACTACAAGCGAGAAGCAAGTCCATAGCCTGACTTTGGTCAGATTCTCTTGGATTCTGATGAAAGTAGTCATGGAAGAAGAGAAGAGTTTCTCTTTCCCAGTGTGGGTTCAGTGCAACCCTGCCCTATAGTATGCTGCTTCTGAGGACTTCTGGAGCTATCTTCTTTTCCAAGTCTGGTTCTCCAGTCCTCAGTTCAACAGTCAGTGCCTGGAGAGCTTCAGTCTCTGTCACTGAACCACCCTGTTTTGGTTGTTAGCCTAGACACAACCCCAACTAACGTACAAAAAGTTAAAAAGTCAACAGTGCACTCATAATTATGTGGTCCCTATTCATAAAGAAGGGTGTAAAATTGTAAATAATTGGTAAAGAACAACATAAAAACACATCACAAAGAAGAAATAGCACAAAATAGTATATCATCATTAGATAAATTAATAGCCCAGTCTGTAAATGGTAGGAAAGCTTAGAGGAGAAAATAGGATAAGCTTGAATGATCTGAAAGCTTACCTAGATCAATAAATATTGATGGGTGAGTCACTGATATGATTACCTAAGTCAAACCTGAACAAAATAATGAATGCAGTTCTTTGTCTCTAGTACACCAAGAGTAGAGTGTGAGAATAATTCTGTACCTAGTCTGTGAAGAACTCTATTGCTGGACTATGAAAATCAACACTAGTGTATTACAGAAAGACAGATATCCCCAACACTATTCCTAAGTAACCAGTCAACTTACTCTGAACATATTTGGCAGTTAAATGCACATTGTAAATGGAGAAGAATCATCAATTAAAGAATTATGAAAAAATGTATAAAGACAACCAAAGCACTGCCTAGAGGTTGCAGAAGCATTCTAAAGAACTGTCTTACCCAAGAGAGGAGCAAGAAAGCCTTGCAGAAGAAAGATAATTAGCTAGGTCTTAAAAAATAGATGAGTTTACAGAGGAAGAGACGCATTCTAGGAAGATTGGTCAATATAAATAAATAATGAAAGACAATAACATAAGTAAAACCACAGTGTGCACAGGTGAGATGTGTGAGGGAGGCAAGAGGAAATCAGGATTAGACCCACATGGAAGCAGGGAATGGGCTGTGGAGGGTGTGGTCTGTTGTGACACTAGAAATAATGGGATATAGAAATCTGCTATAACCAGATTTAAATAATGTGCTTACCCTTGTAGACTAGGGAGACATCCATTCCTCTCAAAGCACATAAGTTGAAAATAAAACAGTGAGATGGTATGGAGGATTATTAAGCAGGTTTAAAAAAAATTAGATGGGCTCAAAGCAGTCTGTCCACCAAAGAACTCAATAACGATAACATGTTTCATACCCCTGAAGACTAATCTAAAATTCAAAATGTGTAGAAACCTGTATACATCTGCTAAATTGAAGGTACCGTAAGAGTAGGCACATGCACATGTCTGTCTGGTAACTGCCATAACCAGTGCATTGTTAGTGATCAACAAAATTCATTCAATACATAAATTAATGCATTCATTTTATACTACCATTCATTTTATAAAGTTGGTATTTTCCATTTCTTTCTTATACAGAGATATTATTTAGTTAATGAAATTTTTGGTAATAATTTGATATTTTCTGAAGATTGACCAAGAATAAATGACTCAGGGCGGTAGAGCTTGCTCAGTGATTAAGAGCATGGACTGCTCTTGCACAGCACCCGTTTGGTTCCCAGGACCAGGGTCAGGTGGCTCACAACCACTTGTAACTCCAGCACCAGGGGATCTAATACCTGTGACCTCCCTCCATGAGCACCTTCACTAATGTACAAGTACCCACACACAGGCACACATAAAGATAAAATAAATATTGAAAAAATACATGGTTCAAAATTTAGAATATAGATTTTAAGTGTACTCATAAAACTTGGTTTATAAAAATAAGAATTACCTTCCCAGAAAGGATGCAAATTGCCTTTATCAAAGATGTTTGGTACTAGTAGATATTACTTTAAACACAACCTGCCTTCTTTAATGTAGTGAGTGGACACATTGAGCTTCAACAAATTAAACGACAATTTCTCTTGGTTTTTGTTTTTGTTGTTGTTATTTATTTTATGTCCCGGCCACAGTTCCACCTCCCTCCTCTCCTCTCAGTCCTTCCCCCTATCCCACTGCCCCTCCCAATCCACTCCTCCTCCACTTCTGCTCAGGAAAGGGCAGGTCTCCCATGAGCATCTACAAAACATGGCATATCAACATGCTGTAAGACTAAGCATTTCCCCATGTATTAAGGCTACACAAGGAGATCCAGTATTAGGGGCAGGGTCCCCAAAGCCAGTATAAGAGTCATAAAGCCCCTGTTTCTACTGTTAGGAGTCCGAAAATAGAACCAAGTTACAGAACTGTAACATATATGCAGAGTGCCTAGGTCAGTACTATGCAGGTCCCTGGTTGTCAGTTCAGTCTCTATGAGCCCCTACCAGACCAGGTTAGTTGATTCTGTGAGATTTCTTGTGGTGTCCTTGACATGTCAAACTCCTACAACAATCCTTTCCCTCCTTCTTCTGCAGGATTCCCTGAGCTCCATCTACTGTCTGTCTGTGGTCTGAATCTGCCTCCATCAGTTGATAGATGAAGCCTCTCTGATGACAATTGGGCTAGGCACCAATCTGGTCACCAGGAGATTGTTAGTTCAGGCTACATATCCACTATTGTTAGGAGTCTTATCTGGGGTCATCCTTGTAGTTTCCTGGGAGGTTCACTTGTGCCAGGTTTTTCCCTGACCCTGAAAGCTCCCCCACCCCGCAACGACTTTCTAATAGTCTCTTTCAGTACTCTCCTCCCTCTTCCACCACTCCAGCCTGATCACTCATGTTCCCATCCAATCACAAAGTCTCCATCCTTTCTCCTCAGGAAGATCCAGGCATCCCCCCCCCACCCATGAAGAATGCTTGTTACCTAGTCTCTCTGGGTCTGTGGATTGTAGCACAGTTATCCTTTATTTTACAGCTAATAACCACTTAAAAGTGAATACATGCCATGTTTGTCTTTCTCAGTCTGGGTTACCTAACAGGATTTTTTTTCTTCTTGTTATATCCATTTGTCTTCAAACTTCCTGATGTCTTTCTTTTTAACAGCTACTACTCCATTGTCTAAATGTACCACATTTTCTTTATCCATTCCTCAGTTGAGGGACTCTAGCTTGTTTCTAAGATCTGACTACTATAAGTGAAGTTGCTATGAATATACTTGAGCAAGTGTCTTTGTGGTATGATTGAGCATTCTTTGGGTATATGCCCAGAGTGAAATAGCCCAGGTCTTGTGGTAGACGGATTCCCAGTTTTCTGAGAAACTGCCACACTGATTTTCAAAGTGGCTGTACAAGTTTGCACTCCACCAACTATGAAGGAATGTTCCCCTTGCTCCACATCCTCTCCAGCATGAACTGTCACTTGTGTTTTTTATCTTAGCCATTCTGACAGGTGTAAGATGAAATCTCAGAGTTGTTTTGATTTGCATTTCCCTGATGGCTAACAATGCTGAACATTTCTTTAAGTGTTTCTCTGTCATTTGAGATTATTCTTCTACAGAGAATTCTCTGTTTAAGTCTGTACCACATTTTAAAAATGGATTATTTGGTTTTTAGATGTCTAGTTTCTTGAGTTCTTTATGTATTTTGGAAATCAGCCCTCTGTTGGATATGGGGTTGGTGAAGATCTTTTCCCATTCTGTAGGCTGCTCTTGTAAAATGTGATGTTTCCTAGAAAAGAAAAGAAAACTCATCCTTACTGCCTGGCTTCCTTTGCTATAGTGACACCTACTGTTATTAACAATACTTTGTTTCTAAGAAACTAAACTGAAAAATAACTATTATATTTATGTTTTTTAGTTTATTCTTCTCTCATATATTACACCCCAACCATAGTGTCCTTCCCTCCACTCCTCCAAGTCACTCTCCAACACCCCCTTCTCAAAATCCACTGTTCTTCCTTTTTTCTTCAGAAAAGAGCAGACCTCCTGGGGATATCAACTGAACACAGATACACTAAGACTAGGCACACATCCTCATTTCAAGGTTAGACTAGGCAACCTAGGAGGAGGGAAAGGGTCCCAAAGGCTGGCAAAAATGTCAAAGAACCTTCCCCCCAGTCCCACTGTTGAGAGTCCTACAAAAACCCCAAGCTAAATAACTACAACATAAAGGCAGAGGACCTAGCCAGATCCATACAGGCTCCCTGATTGTCACTTCAGTCTCTATAAGCCCCTGTGAGCCCTGCTTAGTTGATTCTGTGGGCCATGCTCTTCTAGTGTCCTGGACCCATCTGGCTTCTACAATACTTGCTTCCTCTCTTCCTCAAAGTTCCCTGAGCTTCACCTAATGTTTGGCTATGGGTCTCTGCATCTGCTCTCATCAGTTGCTGGATGAAGCCTCTCTAATAGCAATTGGGCTAGGCTCTGAACTATGAGTGTAGCAGAATATAATTAGGAATAATTTCAGTGTTATTTGGTTTTGGTTTTGGTTTGGTTTTGTTTTGTTTTTTTGCCAGTGGTGTTTGGTTCTATCTTAGGCCAGCCTTTGGTTTCTAGTCATCCAGGAAGTGTCAGGTATGTGCCCCCTCTCATCACATGGGCCTCAAGCTGGACCAGTTATTGGTTGGCCACCATCACCCCCAAGCAATACTTGCAGGCAGAAAAAAATTGTAGGTCAAAGGTTTTGATGCTGAGCTACTGTGCCAGCCCACCACTGGAAGCCTTGACTGGTTACAGAAGATGGGAGGCTCTGTATCCCCCATTACTAGGAGTCTTCACTACAGTCATCCTCGAAGATTCCAAGGAGTTTCCATTGCACTAGGGCCACTCCCTTTGGGGGCCATTTTCTTTCAAACCACCATATTCCACTCCCTGGACCTGATAAGCTTGTAACAATATCATAATGTAAAATGCAGTTAGTCCAACTTAAAAAGTCCCCAGAGTCTATCACAGTCTCAACACTGTTTAAAAATCTAAAGTCCAAAGTTTCTTCTGAGAGTCAGGCAATCTCTTAACTACAATCTCCTGCAAAATTAAAATAAAAAAGCAAATCACATACTTCCAACATATAATGGCATGGGATGTATATTACATTCTAAAATGTGGGGAAGGGAGCATAGTGAGGAAATACTGGACCAAAGCAAGACTGAAAGCCAGCTATGCAAACTCCAAACTCTGTTTCTCTATGTCTAGTGTCAAAACAGTTCTTCAGATCTCCAATTCCTTTCAACTTTGTTGACTACAACACACTTCTTTCAGGTGTTAACACTCCCTGTTAGCACCTTTTCTCAGTAGGTAACCCATGGCTCTGGCATCTCCAACATCTTGTCTCCAAGGCGATCCAGGCTTCAATGTCACAGCTTCATGCAATGGCTTTTCTAGGCCTCCATTCAGGAACACCCCTTACACACGCCTGGCCTCAGCAGCTTTCTTTAGTTACTGAGGCAAATTCTATGGCCTCTTTCTTCTATCCTTAACTCCAGAACCACATTGCCAAACTGCCAAGTTCTACTGCTTACTGGGACTGCAACATGGACCCCTTGTTCAATTAATCTTTACCAGAATTCTGTTTTGGATAGTTATCTTCACTGCCCAAGTTTCACTGTCCTTGAACTTGTTCTGTAGACCAGACTGGCCTCAAACTCAAGAGATCCACTAGCCTCTGCCTTCTGAGTGCTGGAATCAAGGGTGTGTGCCACCATGAGCACACTTGGGTAGACCTCTGCATCTTTATGTTTCACATCTGCAGAAAATAGCAAGCAGGAGCACCTCTGGGACAGTATGACTTGGCAAGTTGAAAAGATGCAGAATTCACTTCTGGATCATCTTGTTCAGAAAATATCTATAGCCAGGCTTGTAGTCATTTAAAGAGACCACAACTTTTTAAATGTTTATGTTCTGAGTGGGAATAATCTACACCATTTATTATATTTTAGAATATTTTTATTTATTTTTGCCATTTTCATACATGTATATTATGGGTCATATCCATCCCCCCAAACTCCTTCCCAACCCTCCAACCTCCTTCCCAAATTATTCTCCTCTCATCTTCATGTCTTCATCCTTTTTCTTGTTTTCCTTTTGTAACCCACTGAGCCAAATCACTGCAACTTCATGAGTGTAGGGCCATCCAC
This sequence comes from Onychomys torridus, assembly GCF_903995425.1. Lineage (NCBI taxonomy): Eukaryota > Metazoa > Chordata > Mammalia > Rodentia > Cricetidae > Onychomys > Onychomys torridus. The sequence continues at coordinate 18,180,455 of NC_050444.1, read as the reverse complement.
CATCCAGAGCATGGACAACCCACCAACAGTCAAGCTTCCAAAAAAAAAAATGACTCCCACTCCCCAAGAGCCAATTGCTGCCAATAATTCCTCTAATGAAGGTGAATCTTCTTGGTTTTCTCTGTAGAGCTCCACTTCACATTATTCACACTCTGCACAACATCATCTCCCTTATCTTAGTCATGTTTTTTGTAAAGCTTGAACCTCCCTGAAAAAAAAAAACTTGTCTTTATTTTTTAATAGTTTATTGAGTTGGCCTAGAATTTAAGTTCCATGTGGTAGACATATTTTCTTTCTGCTTGTTGTTACATCTGAATATTTTTTGAGGGAATGGATGTATTTTCACAATTACCGTCTAAGATTTTACAGAACTAGATTTAAAGTCTTATTCAACAATCTGTAGGTTACTAGTGGGGTTGTGCTTTTCTGCACCCTGTATTTTAGAAAATGCCTTGCTCCTGACCTTAGTCTAATTGGCTGAGGAGTGTGACCCCACCTTTCAGCTCCAAGGATAGCAGTTAAGAGAGGATAGGTTCTCAGAGAATTCAACCACCCAACTACAGCAGTTGATTCCAATACAAGGGGATTAGCATAGCCCCCCAAATGTTCTGCATAGTTTCTGATCACAGTAGACAGGTTAATGTAGGAAAAACCAAACAGAAATTTGTCAATATGTATATTTTATACGCGTGAAGGAAACATCAGGCAATGAGTAGCTCTCAGAGGTGGTGAACTCCCAGCTGGAGAGCAACTTTAAGAAAGAACGGTGAATTTTTAAAAAGAAACAAGCTGATGGGAAAGGACTCTAATCCTCTAGAAATGGCAGTTTGATCTGTGGAATGAAGGGGTGAAGATGATGAGAGGTTCTTATGAATCCCAGTCTAGCTGAGAACTCTCTATGTATCTGAAGGATGACTTCGAACTCCTGACTCTCATGATTCTAGTTCCTAAATGCTGGGATTATAGTCATGTATCTCCATACACTCTGCATTTTTGTGGTGCTGGGACCTGAATCTAGGACTTCACACATGCTAAACAAGCACTCTACCAACTAGCTGAGCTTCATCCCCAGCCCCAAATGTGGCAATATGGAGTGGGAGCACATAATGGGGAGAGATGGCTTAATTGTTGAAGTTTGTCAATGTCAGCTCCTCTATCACTGTATCCAGATGATAAGGGTCTAAAGCTGTCTTTAGTGGACAATTTTTTTCTTGGGGTGTGAGAGAGATGATCTTTTATCTTTGTAAATATATGCACTAGTTTTAGGCAAATATAGGGAAAAGAGAAAGGTGCTTTGTATCTGTTCCTTTATAATTTCCTTCAGCTCAACCATCCATCATAGTTGGTGGCATGAAAGCCAAATTATATCCATTTAGACTCATTCCTGGGACTTTGTCTGGAGCTCCCCAGTGGGTGCATGCCTTGGGATCTGTATAAGCAGAGTATAACTCAAAGGATCTAGACACCATTTTTGTTACTACATCAGAAGTGGCTGCCAGAAAAATAATCCAACAAGGAAGGAAAACTGAGAGGTACAAAGACACATCTGATGACCATTTAATCCCTGGTTCCAAAGAGTGCTAAATACTTAAGTCTTTCGACTTTCCAAGAATAAAACTTATTTAAGCTAGCTGGATTGGACGTCTCTCCCTTGAAATGCAAAGAGTCATGAATTGTGGAAGCATGGTGGGAGTCTTCCTCCAGGTATTTGCAAAGCTGTCACCAACCAATTCCTGACTGGGGGAAGAAGTCAATTGCTGCTGACTTTAGAAAAACAAATGACAGTGACAGCAGCATGCTTCAGATACACCTGGTACCCCGATGACCACAGCATCTCTAACGTTGCCTACAGAATGCATATTAACAAGATGCACAGGAACAGCAGAGCTCAGCGTGTGGGGCATAATCACTAACATGCACAATCCACAGTAGAGAAACACTCTGTTGTCAGATCTGCCCACAAGAGGGCAATCATCACATGAGAAATCTAAAATAAGTACTATACCAGAAGGGAGGAGCCATAGGGATGTGGGCTGGATGAAAAAGAATGGAGTCAAAAGAATCCACAGGGCAAACAGAACACTAAGCAGAAGGGAAGTTAAGAGACAAGTTGGATTGAAATAAGAAAGACAACAAAAGCTGAAGTGTGGGTGCACTTTAGAACTACCATGCCTTAGTCCATCGACGCTAGTTTGACATCATATGATCATATGCCAGTATGGCCTACTGGGTAGATTATAAAAATCTGAAATTTATTTCCTATAGATGCTGAAAAGTCCAAATTCAAAGTAGATCCCCTGTCTGACTAAGGCGTGCTTCCTGGTTCATCGATGGCCCCTCCTTCTATGTCCTCAGCCTGGTATAAAGAACCTTCATCCTTTGATCCTCTTTTGTAGAGACACTAATCCCATTCAGAAAAACTCCACCATCATGACTAATCAGCTCCTAAATGCCAGTAACACCCACCCACACATTCAGACAGGGGATTAGCATTTCAACATTTGGATCTAGGGAAGGAGACAGAACTATTCTGACCACAGCAACCTTAGACACTGATCCTCTGGCAGAAGCTCTAGCCAGACTTGCTTGACCAGCAGCATATCTTTGAAATATCAGGAACTCTACCTGATATATTATACCCAGGACTAATTTACCCAGCTAATAAATCAAAGTAGGTTCAGACACCCTCTTGAAATAAATAGTTCCATTTCTGCACAGAAAAAAATAAAGCTTCAAAAAGTTATACACACCATAAATGAAAAACAAAATCACCATGTATGTGACTTGGAAAAAAAACTAGCCTAGAAAATAGCTGAGCACAGTGTCCAGTTCTTTATATTATTCAACACATGAAGGGTCATACTATTGATCTTTTTAATCACCCAATTTACTGATGAGCATTATGCACAAAGTAATTACATGAACAGCCCTCAGTGGAAAAATGAATATATTCTTGTATCATGTGGACAAACCTAACTGAAGTCAATACAAATGTTCATATGAACAAAGTAACCTGTGGACAAGTATGAGTAGCTTGATATCACAAAATAAGGCACACCAGAGCAATAAAAATAGGAAACAGAAAATTTTGGAGACAAAGAACTGGAGTTTTCCAGTGAACCTGGATGGAATTCATAAATCTCTGAGTCTCTGAAACCTACCCCAGCCTCCAGAGCACCTCTTAGTATCTTCCCCCAAATAATCTACCAACCTTTCAATTGTGTGTCAGTCAAAAGTCCACCTAGCAGTTGGCACTGGGAAATGATTCATTTTCTTGGCTGCCTCCATTATTACCCCAGTAGCCAAAATACAACCTTAAAAACCTACCTATGTAAACTTAACCCAAATTGTGGAGCTAGGCAGGTGAGCAATGAGAAAATATACAATGATGAATATGCATGCCTCCATACAGGTTCAACATCCCATTCCAATGCATCTGTCTGGGTGAACTTTAACATTATTCTAACAGCTGTCTGTGAATCCAGCTCACTTAGCTTCTGAACACAGAAAGTAATTGGTTGTTCTAAAATTTATTAACATTAAAATTTCCTATATTTTAGAAAATATCATCACCTTGGAAATTCCAAATGCATTTTCTCTGTTCCTTAGAGTGAGAGCTAATCCACAGATGAATGAGAAATACTTTTGTGCTTCCATCATCTTTTCATGTTTAGTGAAAGTTAATTTCTGAACTACATGCTTAGCTGGAGATAGCAAAGCTATTCTACCGCTACAATGTTGAAGAGTTCACCCTGCGGAAGCAGCATACTGTCTAGTAATATTTTTAGCATTTTCCTCTCCCTACTATTACCTCATTGACTCAACTAATGGACCAAAATGTTTTCAAAATATGAAATGTTATTAAGCAGAGTTCTGCAGAAAGTTGATTCATATGAAGTAATAGCATAAGAATTCATAACTCGCTATAAAATCAAAGGTGTAATTTCTGTAATATTGCTTATATCTAGAATTCTGTTCAATGTCAAAAGGCGAGTGTAAGCTGAGAGTGTGTTTGCAGAATTGCTGATACAGAACCATGAGTGCATAGGAGCACAGGCCTTGTAGCTGCTGAGCCTGAACTTGACTTCATGACTAGCAGGTGTACTTTGAGCCCTATAACTCTAAAATAGCTTCAAAAAAAAAAAAAGGATAATAAGGATTGTAATACCATCAACCAGTTAGATTAGGTAGTAAATGTTAAGCAGCACATGTTTTAAGCTAATACTGTTATCACATTGCCCATGATTTTGAAGAAATTTTAGATTTGAGACATGAGTCCCCCGAGAGCATTCTGACATAAAGGTTGAAATGATAAGGGCTACCCCTCATTCATCTCATCAGCACACTAAGTTACATGATTCTTGTGATAGTTAAGGATTAATATAGAACTCAGGAAGGTTAAGAGATAAAGCAGCACTGGGATCTGTACTAAGGAGGGAAGATAATCAGCTTTAGAAGCTTGTTCAGCTCAGAACTGTAGAACACAGTGGTGAGTTCAAGACTAACTCAATGATGCAGAAAAAGTAGAAAGATTGTAAGAACAAGTAATTATGGAAGACACCAAGAAACAAGACCTTCCAGGACTCACAGAGACCGTGGCAGTATGCACAGGGCCCGCACAGGTCTAAGTCAGCTAGGATCCCAGCACTGAGTAGGGGGAGTGGACACAAGTCCCCATCCATAATCTAGAAGCTAGCTCTAAATGTCAACTACTTGCAAAGGAAACATTTGTTTCCTCTAACAGTCTCCCTGAGTGTACAAACCACACTAAGGGCAGGCTCCATGCCCAGCAGTAGATGGCCAACACAAAACAAACTCAATGGTATTTTTGGAGATTTTTTTCTGTCTTTAATGCTTTGTTTGCCTTTTTATTTTTTAACCCCACTGGTCTTTTGCCTGTATATTATGGTTTCTGATTTTGTGTTTTCATGGGGGGGGGGGGTGCATGTGTATGTGTGTTTGTTTTATTCTATTTTATTCTAGTGTGCCTGTTTTTTATTTGCTGTTTTCTAAAGAGAAAGGAGTGGAGGTGGGGAGGTGAAGAGGACCTGGGAGGAGATAAGGAATGGAAAACTGTGACCAGAATATATTATGTGGAAAAAGTATTTTTAATTTTAAAAAGGACTAACTCAAAATATGTACTTGGAACTTTATTTCTTAAACAACTGAAAGAGAAGCATGCATACATGCCAAAGTGTATAGGTTGTATGTTGCTCCATGTTTTACTCTGTTATAGGTTTCATCTTCTTTCACACAAGAAATGTGGATCATATCACAACAGATGCCCCAAATAGGTATGTCAAATTTACCAAAAACAAATTAGGGAAAAATCGTGTGAATAACTTGCAAAAAGAAAAAAAGGAGAAGCAGCAAAAGTGTGGCCTGAAATTACAGGATCCTCTGCATCATAACCCAAGTGAAGTGGACCAGGATCAGCCCTTTTGCATATGTTATTAATACTGAATTTTGTGAGGATGCACTACAATAATTGTACATGTATATATGCATATATACAATATACAAATGTGTGATATATATTAATGTGTATGATATATAATAATACAATAATATATACAAATATACAATAATGTGTATACATGTATACAAGGTATAATTAGATCAGAATACATACTTCTGTCTCCTCATTTACTTCATCTATGTGTGTTTGGAACCTTTTTCTTCTTGTTGTCTAGTTATTTTAAAACACATCAAAAACTTTTGTAGCCAAAAGTGCCATCGAAGGCCAGAACTAATTTCTCCTCTTGATGTCTCTTAGCTAACACCTTCCACACCCCAAGTCCTTTCTCTTCCCAAGCTCTACTGATAGCTGTTCCACTCTGCTCCTCAAATACAACCACATGAAATCCACTTAAATTTAAATTTCAGATACACATTGGGGTTTTTTTTTTTTTTTAGTTGAATTCACCATATGCACAGCCCGCAGGATTGATATCTTGGAAGGCAAAGGTGCTTAGTACCACATTAAGAAGACCAAGGCTGCCCCAGAACTAGTGCTAGCCGGAAGATGACACCTGTGATAACATCCAACCTATTAAGACCTCTCAAAAAGAAGTCAAGAGCTGGGGGCATACCACCATCGCATACTTGGCGGGAGGAGCTTTCAGAGACAAGGCTAAATATTGCATCCAGCTTCATAAGATCATAAGACATAAGAACTTCAAGATCTTCCTTATGGGTTCAGAGCAGGTCTCAATAAATGAATGTCATTTCGTGATTAACAAAAGTATGATTACGTCTTCAGGTTCATTTTTTTTTCTCAAAGTAAATGCCAGAGTCACTGGCTCAGTGCATTCTGAAAAGTTGCCAAGTGTTAAGGAAAGACCCTTAAATTCACTGCCTGCTCTCAGATCCTTAAGGATTTTAAAAGTAATTTTCCTATTTGGATCTAAGCTGCTTTGTATCCCTGCTGTTGTATGACTGGAATTTTTCAAAATCATTTTCCCCAGTCCTTTAATAATCCAAGTGTCTGTGTAGACATCAAGCTTAAGCATTTGGAATTGAGATTAAATTCCCTGAATGCTTTTGACATTACTGAATGCTGTCATTCCCATCAGTGTTCAGCATGAATGCCATTGGATAAACACCATTGCATTTAAAAAAAAAAAAAAAAAAAAAAACCTAGATGAAAGTATTGCAGCCACTGAGTGGCATGTGAGATGTGGGGCTATAATACTGACAGAGCTTGAAGTGCGGACTCACTGGCTACAACAGAGTGTGTTATGCACCTGAAATTGGACCCCATGTAGTGACTAAGAATTCCAATTTTCTCAGTTTTATAGAGTTCTGTATTATGTTTGACAGCTCTTTTTCACACCAATGGCTTGTTTCATAATGCTAACAGAGTACAAAGATGAGAAAATGTCACCAGAAGAAAAGAAAGAAAGAATGTGCAAGTGTATGTAAGCTTCAAGCACATAAGGCATAATTTCCTAGGGGAAATTACCATTTTTCATATTGTTATGACATTTTTACTGTATTGAATCTGCAAATTTTGGCTCTTCCCCATACACATATTAAAAAGTTCATTCAAGGATATGCCTTGGGAGCGGTGGGTGAGGGAAGCAGGATGCTGCTGATAAATTCATCTTGGGACCCCATGCGTGTGGCTATATCTTGCCCAAATCTGCACTTCCAACATCTAATATTTAAAGCCAAGATTGTCATGTTCACAGAATGGACTTTTTCCTAAGTCAGGCAAGATGACTGAGACATATGGACAAGCTCACTGGTCAGTCCCTCTACTTGCTTTCTCGTACCACCCATCCAAAGTGAGGAAGGAGTTGTCTCTTCCACATCTAAAAATGAGACTCTGTCAAACTGTCTTTAGTTTTGTTGCTCTTGTTCCTCTCAATGAAGCTTATGTTTCCTGCCTCATTGTGTCCCCTGCTTCTACTAAATTATTCCTGGTGGTGTCTGCAGCAGAGTGGCCCCATCCCTGAGCAGCTTACACTCCCACACACCACGAGTAGCAGTGTTCCCAAAGACTTGTTCACAGGTAACAAGGATTGTGTCGTTAGTCTATTCCACCCTACTTCTGCCTTCTCTTGTTTTTCCAGCTTTCTTCCTCCTTAGGCCAAATCAACACTGACATTGTAAATTTCCCTGTTTTTCTGTCCTCCAATTCACAACTGGCCTTTTTGTCATGGGCAGCCATTTGTCAAACTGATTAATTACTGGTAGCTACTCCTCTTACTTGGCCTCAGAGCTCTATCTTGTGGGTTATTCCCAGAGACAACCTTGAGAATTGTCTGTGATTACCTGCTCTCACCCTCTTATGCTCATCCTTCTGGTCCCCAAAGATTGGAATGAACAGTTGTTCTAAAATTTTTAACAATAATGGCTGATATAAGTACAAGGACTCAAACGCCACAGTCAGTCCTGATGTAGAGAGAACTATAGGTTTAATGTCAATAAAATGTTTGAAATCCTGACTCAGGCCTTCATCTTATGCAAAATATCATAGGCCAAATTTTCTGAACCTTCCTGGTTCTTACCTGAAAGATGGGATTCCTGATGCTGTAACTGTAACAAGAGCGGTGAAGTAGGCATGAAGGATCTATGTTTTGGAGCTCGAGCCATAAAACTAGGTTTTCTGACTTAAAAACGTATTGCATTGTATATTTTACTACCTTGCCATCCTCTCTAAAAGAATCTGGGTATGGAAAGTTTCTATTGTTCATATCCAAAATGTGCTGTTATTCTGTCCTCAGGTGAATTGTTTTGACAAGATTACTGAGGTTCTAAGCACATTCAACAGGGGAAATAATACTATAGGGCATACCATTGCTCCATTAAAAATAATCTGGACTTATGAAATTCATTGATTGCCCAGATATCCTGCTTGTATACTATAAATGTCATCAAAATAAACCTACAAATAAAAAGCTACTCATTGTTAAACAATGAATATATTTTATTTTTAAAAAAAACCTATTGTTGTTGTCCATGTGTGTATTTATGCAGTCTTATGAAGGTACTAAATTCAGATGCAGATGCCAACTCACTATCTCACACAGCTTTTGTAGCCCCATCTGTGAAACACAAAGAGGAGCAAAGGTAAAGTCATTTGATAACTCATGCTTCCACAGAAACTCAGGCCAAAAGGTACATCAACCTTAGCATGTAATAATGATACGGTGATAGGTTACACTGTTCTGCTGCCAAAAAATTACCTTCCTGTAGTCCTTCAAATGCTTAAGGGAATCCTCAGTGTCTGGGTTCTAGCACTTGTCACTGATGACAGATGATGCCTTCAGGACTTGGGGATGAGCCAGAACTATGCACCATATTCCTTACTAAGAAGTTATTCCCAGAAACACTGGTTAGGAAATGAGCTTCTTAAAGTGGCACTGATCCAAAATACATCGTGATCATTACTTATTTATGTTAATAACTGTAACAACCATATACATCATGCCATAAATGTTTATGTTTTGTAAAGTGACTTCCATTAGCTCTCGATCCCATCATGGCTATTTTAAAGCTATTGATAGGACTGTAAAGATTAGGACAACAATAATAACAACTTCCATTATCGATCACATATGTACTATATACCAGACATCTTTTAACATAATCTTTGCAACAATCCCATGGTTAGGAGCTATTGTTATTTCTGCTTTACAAATAAGGAAAACAAGGCTTACAGGAGGTAGCTAGTCTTTAGAGACAGTAATGAAATTTAATTTCATATTTCACTTGCATTGTACAATTACTAATCAAAACAAAAGTGTCCTTTTGATCCTTTAATACAGCCAATTTATCCTCAATATTCAAACAAGGGTTAGGCCTGAAATGGGCTCAGAGATCAGGCAGTTGTATAAATGAGAGTCTGTTGTTAAAGCAATAGGAAATGGATGGCCTAAGGCAAAGCTGAATAGTATAGATCTTTATACTATGTGGACAACACGCATATCCTACATTTGCTAGCATTGTAACAATCAGAGCAAATACATTCAGTGGCCAAACTTAATCTATATATGCTATAGTTGGCATCAAGAATAGCTCTCAAAAGCCCACCTATTAAAGGCTTGGTCCTCAGCCAGGCAGTTGTGGCACACACCTTTAATCCCAGCAATTGGGAGGCTGAGGTAGGTGGCCCTCTCTATTCGAGGTCAGCTTGGTCTACATCGAGCTCCGGGACAGCCATGGCCACCCAGAGAAACCCTGTCTCAAAACAGCAACAAAAAAGTCTTGGTCCTCAGCGGGACTACTCCTTTAGGGGTGGGCCTAGTGGGTAGACTTAGGTCCTTAATGTCCCTGAAGGAGAGGTGGAATGGTTTATTTTTCATTCTTGTTTGCTTCCTGGACATCTGAAGTGAACTGGCATTTTCTATCACCTGCTCTTGTCATAGTGTCCTGTGATGTCCCAGACCTGAAGTTAAAGAGCCAACTGGTCATGAACTGAAGCTTCCAAAACTGTGATACAAGATAGATGTTTTCTCCTTAAGTTGATAGTCTTAGGCATGTATTATTGTAACAGAAAACTTATACAACAAGAGGGCAATGTGTTTAAAACTTTTAATCTCAGATTGATCAGAAGCAACCTTAAGCCATGAAGTAATTTTCAAACATTCTTTATTGTGTATAAATACCTTGTGCAAAAGAAATAAAAGATATGAAATTAAAATGGCAAAATCCATTTGAGAAAGAACCAATTTGAAAAGTGTCAGTTAACAACCTAAATGTCCTTTAACTGATAAATGGATAATAAAAGTGCAATACACATATACTTACAGAATACCATTCAGCTATACAGGGAAATGAAATCATGAAATTTGCAGGAAAATGGTGGAACTAGGAAAGATCCTGAGTGAGGTAACCCAGGCCCAGAAAGACATATGCTGTTTGTTTTTTCTCATCTGAGATCCTAACTTGAAATCTTCAGAGGTGATAATCTGGAGTAAATACAGAAAGCAGGAAAGTAAAGGGGGTATTTTGCATGGGTGGGGACAACATAAAGAGGTATAGCAGGATACAAATGATCTGAAAGGAAAATGAGAAAGGGGAGAGCTTATATGAGGGAGAAGAAGGGGATAAATACAGAAGAAAGATAGTAAAATAACAGCAAGAATTTCTGAAAGGGTTATAAGGAATCATACTATTAACTATCTACCTAAAAATGCCTATAATGTCCAAAGCAATTGGATTTATGTTAAGGTCTTTGATCCATTTGGACTTGAGTTTTATGTATGGCGATAGATATCGATCTATTTGCATTTTCTACATGTTGACATCCAATTATGCCAGCACCATTTATTGAAGATGCTTTCTTTTCTCCATTGTACAATTTTGGTTTCCTTGTCAAAAATCAGGTGTTCATAGGTATGTGGATTAATGTCAGGTTCTTCAATTCAATTCCATTGATCAGTGTGTCTGTTTTTAATGCCAATACTAAGCTCCGGTCTATAGTAGAGCTTGAAGTAAGGGATAGTGATGGCTCCAGAAGTTTCTTTATTGTTTAGGATTGTTTTAGCTATCCTGGGTTTTTTTTTTTTTCACATGAAGCTAGGTATTGTTCTTTCAAGATTTGTGAAGACTTATGTTGGGGTTTTGATGGGGATTGTATTGAATCTGTAGATTGCTTTTGGTAAGATTGCCATTTTTACTGTGTAGATCCTACTTATCCAAGAACATGGGAGATGTTTCCACTTTCTGATATCTTTTTCAATTTATTTATTCGAAGAGTAAAAGTTCTTGTCATACAGGTCTTTAACTTATTTGGTTAAAGTTACAGGAGGACCCTAAGAGGGACATGCATGGATCACCCTAGGAAGAAGAAAGGGTCAAATTTGAGTAAACTGGGAGAGGGAGTAGAGGGGAGGAGATAGGGAATGGGAATATGAGGGTTCAAGATGGCCTAGTTTGTAGAGGGACAGAGAGGGAGAGCAATGAAAGAGATATCTTGACAGAGTGAGCCAGTATGGGGTTGTCGAGAAACCTGGTGCTAGGGAAATCCCCAGAAACCCACAAGGATGTCCCCAGCTAAGACTCCTAGCAACAGTAGAGAGTCCCTGAGCTGGCCTTCCCCTGTACTCAGATGGTTGAGTATCCTAACTGTCATCATAGAATCTACATCCAGTGTCTGATGGAAGCAGATGCAGAGACTCACAGCCAAGCACTTGGCCAAGCTCCTGGAGTTCAGTAGAAGAGAGGGAGGAGGGATCATATGAACTAGGAGGTGGGTCAAGATAATGATGGGAAAAACCACAGACACAGCTGACTCAAGCTTGTGGGAGTTCATGGACTCTGAACTGACAACTGGGGAGCCTGCCTAGGACTGAACTAGACCCTCTGAATGTGGGTGACAGTTGTGTGGCTTTGTGTGTTGGTGGGGCTCCTGTTAATGGGACCAAGACTTATCCCAGGAACATGAACTGGCTTTTTACAGCCCATACCCTATGGTGGGACACCTTACTCAGCCTTGTTCCAAAGGGGAGGGGCTTTGTCCTGCCCCAACTTGGTTTGCCAGCCTATGTTGACTCCCCAAAGGGAGGACTTACTCTCTGTGAGAAGTGGATGGTGGTGGGATGGAAAAGATTGGGGGAAATGGATGAGGGGGAGGGAGGAGGAACAGCAATTGGTATGTAAAATGAAAAAAATTAAATTAAAAAAACAATAAAAAACTATCTTGGAGAAGAATATGTTCATGTTATAAAAAAATGTCTGTAATACATGTAAATCAGTGTATACATACATTCTCTCCAACAAGAGCCATAGACTATTTTTAAAAAAAAACTACCATTAGGCATAAGAAACCCTCTTTTAGGCTGGGCGGTGGTGGCATACACCTTTAATCCCAGCACTTGGGAGGCAGAGCCAGGTGGATCTCTGTGAGTTCGAGGCCAGCCTGATTTACAGAGTGAGATCCAGGAAAGGCACAAAGCTACACAGAGAAACCTTGTCTCAAAAAAACAAAAACAAAAACAAAAAAAAAAAAAAAAACCCTCTTTTGAGTTTTTAGTCATGGTTGTCCAATAAATTCCCAAAATATTATTTACTATTATTCTTGCATTTGGATGCCTTTGAGGTAGAAGGCAAATTGCTGATGACATTATGCACTTCAGACACAGGGCCCAGAAGACCCAAGCTGGATCTGACTTGAAAGCCTCCTTCTTTAGGACTAGGTCTCAGGGTACCACAAGGTGCCAGGCAAACAAAGGAGGGAAACAAACCACAGTCTTTCCCAAGTGATGCCTGTGGATCACAGCAACTACTAGCATGGCATGATAGCCCTCAGAGTGCACCAGTGGCACACACACCTGGGTGGTACCCAGCAGCTCTCTAATTGGGCTTACCACCTACTCAACAAGAGGGGACTCATGCCTGGTACTGTAAACCTAGCCAACTACACAGGGATAGTGAACTTATGCATCTTGCAGAAGAATCTAGAACTGTCACTTCATAAACCCACATAATCCCTAAATCCGTTCTAAATATTTATTCTTTTTTTCTTTTCTTTTGGTTTTTGAGACAGGGTTTCTCTGTGTAGCTTTGTGTCTTAACTGGATCTCGCTCCGTAAACCAGGCTGGCCTCGAACTCACAAAGATCCGCCTGCCTCTGCTTCCAGAGTGCTGGGATTATAGGCATGTGCCACCACCACCGCCCGGCTAACTATTTATTCTTATACCCATAAATAAGTGTAGTCCTCACTTCTCATCAAAGAAACTTCTCTTTGCAGTAGATGGGGACCATTACAGGAAACTATAGCCAATCAAAGTGCAGAGTCAGAAAGCCGAGTCCCAAAGGACAGATCTTCAGCACACTTCTGTATTTCCAGATCAGGGAACATTGTAGAAGATGGAAAAGGAAGACCAGAGGAGCCAGAGGCTCTAGGAATTGGCAATTATACTGTGTCTCTGTAATATCAGATGCTATGTCCATAAAGTCTTACCACATGGCTGCCTGTACGTGAGCTGAACAAGGAGGACACCAATAGATGTGCTGACATGGATGGAGGCAAGTTCATAGGAACTCAACCCTGTATCAAAAATCAAGAAATGCTGAGACTGAAAGAAACAGTCTTCCCCAGGGAAGGGCACACCGACTGGATGTCCAATACCAAATGGTCAGTCCTGAAAACATACAAATAACATTGTACAGAATGGACAGGTTGTACTTTTATGTTTATATATATATATATATATATATATATATATATATATATATATATATATATATTCAATTATGTATATTCATATATATTCAATTAAAGAAAAATAGGCCATTAATTTGAAAGAGTACAGGGGATAAGGTTACATAAGAGGCTTGGAAGGAGGAAAAGAAAGGGGGAAATGGTGTAATTATATTATAACCTCAACAGACATTAAAAAAATAACATGAAAGAATTGTATCATGATTAGAAACAACTGCTGTAATTCAGTTAACAGAAAATCCAAGGATATTTAAAAAACACCATTTGCAGAAAATATAAATTGACTCAAAAGCAAAAATGATTTCACTATTCAACAGCATTTACAATGATCTAAGCAAATCAGCATCTTCCCAGGTACCAAGAGGTAGGAGCAGTGGTGGGGGCAGAGGTTGAAAAATCAGTTAACTTATATTATGTGCTTATCGTGCTCTATACTTTATTCTAGAATACAGTTCATTCATTCTAAAAACATCAAAAAGAAAGATGAAATAATCCTAATGAAGTATGCAAAACCATGCAATGTTGAAGAGCCAAAGCCATTATTTAAAATAAGTGTATACAATTATAGTAATAAAGATATCATGATTAACTTGCTATTATCTGTATTATCAGGGACTATAACTAAAGGAACCCAAGGGAGTTAGTCAGTATTTAGGACTTTACAAAACACTTAGAGTAACATGCAAAAGCAAATGCAAGGTATTTATTCCAAAAGTTCTCTAAAAAGGGCAATTGTACATGACTTATAAAGTTTATAAATAGCTGCTTATTTTTTCATTGCTTTTCTTTTTTTTAACTTTCTTATTTATTCTTTGTGTCTTTCACATCATACATCTCTATCTCATTCATTTCTCTGTTCCTTCGTATCTGCCGTCTGTCCTTGCAGCCCTCCAAAATAAAATAAAATTTAAGAGAAAAAGGGCAAAAAAGGAATCTTGCCATGAAAGCTGTAATGTGACACAGTTGAGTCACACAGTACACCCCATTTGGGGCCTGGGTAGTTGCTGGGTTGGTCAACCTGCCATAGCTGCTTATTTTTAACATGACCAGATATTTATTTCACATGATTTCAACATAAATAATACCTTTATTTTCATAATAGAAGTCAACAGAGGCCTTATCATATTTCCTAAGGTTACTGGCTGCTGCCACGAGCACTGTGCAAACCAAAGCAGGTTTGGGAATTTACAAAACTAAAGAAAACTGTGGATACTCAGTATAACAAAGAGTGATGACTTTCAAAACCAGGTCACTAGGCAAGTCACCCTGAGTCAGCTAGGGGGAAGAGGAGCCTTTCTTATCCCAGGAGAAGGATGAACTCAGGATAAAGCAGGAAATAGACCATGAGAAACAGTCTTCAAGAAAGGACTTTCCTGATTCTGAAATGATGCACATGCTGAGGCTCAAAAAATATCTCAAAGTATGTGACCTGGCACAGTGTGTACTCTGAACAAGAAGGCACTGGAGTTCCTGGGAAGCAGGCATGGAAGAAGGTCTCTCTCTGATCTTCCTTGCAGTTCTGTGGCTTCCAGATCATGTGACAAAAGGCAGAATTTATCTTCACTTGGCTGAATAACTAGAAACTGGAGCCTCTCACTTGCTAGGCAAGATAAAAGCTAGAAAGTTCCCTCCTTTGTCTGTATTCCTTGAAGATCTTCATTCTCCAAGTGTGCTACTCCATCCCTTCTGATGGATGAAGGAGAGCTACTTCCAGCTCATGATAATCTGGACAGGCCTTGCTGGATTTCCACCTTGAGACTATCATCATCAGATTAAATCCTTTTGTCCAATCACATTTCTACTCAGCTCTCTGCTCTTCATTAAATCTATATATAAAATAGGGACAGTTTTCTTTTGTTGTTTGGGATTTTGTTTTTGAAATTACTGAGTTATATAAGATTAATATTATATAATTTAATATATTAATATTAAAATTTAATATTAAATATGATGTTCTCCTATTGTCTTTAATTACTGAGGTATCAGATGTGACCTTAAATTGGATAGGGCAAGGCATCATACATTTCTACTCTCAGACAACAAGACAAGAGATCTTACAACAATTTCTAACCCATCAGGGAAATTAATTGAAACAGATGTTTAAGAACTTACTTGTGCCTATTTTTATTTGATTTTATATCTGAATCAATGCTTTAAACTTGATTGTTCATTTTCTTAGAATCTTTAAAGTAGATGCCAATGACTAAGATGATTTTTAAAAGCAAATATGTGAGTTCTGAGTATGATGCTAGAGCAGTGATCCTCAGCCTTCCTATTGCTGAGACCCTTTAATACAGTGGGTATCAACCTTCCTAATACTGAGACCCTTTAAGACAGATTAATACAGTTCCTCATGCTGTGGTGACCCCCAACCAGAAAATTAATTTTGATGCTACTTCATAGCTACTGTTGTAGATTGTAATGTTAATATCTGACATTTCCAGTGGTCTTAGGCAACCCCTGTGGAGGGTTCATTCTTCCCCAAAGTGGTCACAACCCACCTAAAGTGTTGAGTTGAAGGAGAAAAGGAAGACACTAGAAAGATCTGAGCTCACTCTCTCTACTTAACTGAAAACAGAACATGACTTCACAAAGACAAAGGTTTTCTGCCTCTACAGCCCAAGAAGTAACATTAGCAAGATGCAACTCTGGATCCTTATGAAATGACAGCAGAGGGTTTTGCCCTAACAAGTTTTACTAAATAGTCTTTACCCGACATTTCACTACCCTCCTCAAGTTGCTATGCCTAGGAACACAATGTTTCTTTCCTTTGTCTTATATCCCCTAGAAAAATCTACTGTTCTCTATTTTAAAACTACATATAAACTAAAATGTATTTATCCTGAGAATTACCATTCTCGAGTGTCTCTTGGGGATTTAAGAACACACAAATGAACCTCTGTCTTTCTTTTGTTACATGGTCTTGTGCAGAAGAGATCCATTTAAACTAAGAACTGAAGAGTGTTGATCTTTAACAATTATATTATTGTACAGACAGCAAAGCCCCTCTTCTTTTGGTTTCCTAAACAGAAACATTATAATTTATCATGATTTAAACAAATCAAAAGATATCAAATAAACCTAGTCTTAAATTTCAGCTCTCTGACTTACCTCTCTCAGTCCCAAGTTCCTCTTCAATGAGTCACAAATGGTTGTAGCTGTGTTGAACAGTCATGTAAGCTAGAGAAGAATGTAAAACTACTTATCATATTTCCTGGCTCAAACTCATCATAATACATTTAATATGTGTGTTCATTCATGCAGTAAGTACTTCTTCAGACCTACTAGGGACCAGACCTTATTCTCAGGGACAAGGATACAACAGTGAACAAAGCAGAAAAGATATTTTCTTTATAGAAGTTACAGACTGCAAATAAGTAAGTAAATGCATGTTATAATTTAAAATACTGATTCTTTTAAATCAAGGCAATGGGATAGAGAAAGGATAAAGAGAGTGGTGGGAGGCATGGAAATCAGAATTCTAGCCAGGTGGTGGTGGCACACGCCTTTAATCCCAGCACTTGGGAGACAGAGTCAGGCGGATCTCTGTGAGTTCGAGGCCAGCCTGGTCTCCAAAGTGAGTTCCAGGACAGGTACAAAGCTACACAGAGAAACCCTGTCTCGAAAAAAAAACAAAAACAAAAACAAAAGAAAAAGAAAAAAGAAAAAGGAAATCAGAATTCTTTTGGGTAGAATGGTGATGAAAGTCTTCTCTGTTGAGACAAATAATACTGGAGCTGAAGCCAAAATCTGGGAAGAAAGCACTCCTTCATTTGGGCAGAGTTGAATTCATTGATCCAGGAATAAATTAGGTAAACAAGTAAAGAAAGCATGTGCAGCATGTAATGAGAACAAAAAGAAAAAAAGGAGGGGAGAAAAATCCAGTGAAACTGGTTCAGCCCCTGGTCTAGTTATTAGAGTTCATATCAAGGGATTTGGGAGTGAGTCTAACAATAATGTGGAGGCCATCACATAACTGTAAACAGAGAAGTAACAAAATCTAGGGCCTTGTTCTCCAATTTACAACTTGGAGAAAGGTAAGTGGAAACAGGGTCCTGGTTTACAGCTTCCTCAAACCCACCATCTACCCTTTTCAGTCTCCTGAATTCGGGAATCATAGTTGTGCACAACACACCCAGCTCTATTTTTCTTTTGTTTATTTTTGAGATTTTAATTTAATTACAACATTCCGTCTTTCTCTTTCCTCCCTCCAAACCCTTCCATATGCCCCTCCCTGCTCTCCTTCAAATTCATGGCCTCTGTTTTCATCAATTGTTATTGCATATACATATGTATTTCTACTTACCTATAGATTCCTAGATAAAACCTGCTGAGTCTATACAATGTCATTTGTATGTATGTGTTCAGGGCTGACTGGTTGGCACAGGACAACCAATTTATGTTCTCATCTCTGGGGAGAACCACCTCTCCCACTCTCAGCTTTCTTCAGTTTCCCAGTTTCCCGTAATTATTGAGTAGGGTTGAGACCCCATGGGATTTTTCCTGTCCAGTTTGTGTAGCAGGAATCTTAACAGGTCTTATTAATAAGATCAAACCTGAGGCCAGTTACTGGGGTGAATGGTGGAAGATCAGAGAAGCAGAACAAGCCACAGCGACCTCACCTCACCAGTTCCTCAGCTGGTCTTGTTTCCTTAGACTGCAAGTTTCTGTGTCCTCATCCCAAGGGCTCTCAGCTGAACTGTGATGCTTGAAAGCCTGAATGCTTAACCAGCCAAATGCTGAACCAGCCGAATGCTTCTAGTTTCTGATCTTCACACCTTATATAATCTTTCTCTTTCTGCCCCCACTCCCTGGGATTAAAGGCTTGCTTTCTGGGATTAAAGGCGTGTGTCACCATGACTGGCTGTTTCCATTGTGGCCTTGAATTCATAGAGATCCAACTGGTTCTGCCTCCCAAATGCTGGGATTAAAGGTGAGCAACACCACCACCCAGCTTCTGCTATGGCTTGCTCTAACCCTTTTTCTAGCCATCATTTTTGGCTCTGTATCTAGTGGCTATCTATTTTCTGGCCCCAGATAAATTTATTAGAGTACACAATATTTTGGGGAACATAATACCACCACAAGTTTGAGATGTTGCAATTTCAATAGTCATTAACCATATCTTTTTGTTCATGGTCCTGAAATTTGGAAGATATGACCACAATTTGGAAGTAACATTCACCTACTTATACTGTTTTTCATTGTCAGGCATTTCTGTATTATATTTGCATATACTATCTGTGATATGTGGTTTGTTCAGTCAAGCATTCATAATCATATAAATTATGCATACTGCTACACTGTATACAAACAATAATTTCCCAAAAGTCAAATCAAAGCATCCCTAAAGAAATTTCTTAAATTTATAAAGTAGAGATGTTCCTCCATCCACTTTCTACATGCTGAGAATCTACTATATTGCTGATCTGAAAGAATTCAAAGGAAATTTACAAACACTAAATAAACACGTACAATAGCCTTCTGTAGCTTTTTAAAGATGGGTTTATCCCTCAAAAACTCATCATTACCTGAGGAGAAGAAAAATAAAAGGAACATGTCATGGTGAATAATATTGAATTCCTAAAAGTTCAGCAGAAATGTATAAATCTTGATACACTTCATTTCTTTAAGTAAAGAAAGAAATACATAAGACCTTAATAACATGCACCAATGAGTAGGAAGCCAACAGCAAATTACCTAATTTGCTGGATTTGAAAGTATGGAAATGAGGGCAGTTTTAAGTCAAAGCCATTACATTAACAAAACATCATCATACAATACAAATGTTAAAATGCTGTTCTCATTCCCACTCCAGAAAGCAGCACAAACAGTTCCTCAAAGCAGGACAGAACCTGGAGCTGCAGCTAGCATGTGTTCTGACCACTGCTGGCTGTCAGAAAGCTCTTGGATGTCTAGACAGATGCCAACAAGTGCTACAGCAACTAGAACAACAGGCAGGAGTGAGGGCTGAGGAGCCAGTGGGCTAGATCTGTGACTACAGACTCATAAGAAGAGCTGAGCTCTTGGGGTCCTAAGACAAGGCCACTGTGAACATTCATACCCACCCAGTTCTGTGTAGACCCTTTATGGCTTTATGTGACCCCTCTCTCCACCCTACAAAATGGACTCTGATTTAACTGGTCCTGGCACTGATCTAACTGAAGAACAAACTTTTGGGGAATTGCAAACTGCAAACAAACTTTGGAAATGGAGGAGTGAAAACACTTTTATCTTGGAAACTGAAAGTTTCCTGTAGCTTTCTTAGGTGTATAGTGAGATCAAATCTCTTCAAGGTTTTTTAGGTAGTAACTTGAAGCTACTGATTATACAATATGAGTATGATAACAATGACTAATGTTTGTAGAACAAACTATCTAAAATCTTTTACCTCTACCATCTCATTTAGTTATGAAAATATATCTCTAGGATATCTTTACAAAAAATGTGCATAATGGAAGTAAAGTACTCAAAAATATATCATCCAGACATTGTGGACATTCCTAAGAAAACACCAAAAGAGGAATCTTACCATGGCTTGGAAATGCCGACAACATTGACCTAATGCAGTGCAGTATAATATATAGCTCTTATATATACATTTATTATTTATCCATCCCTCTTTAGAATTTAATTTTTAAACTGCCATATTTATATCATTAACATGAGGGATTTCATGCATGCTCCACTTTTGTATTTTGTTCCTAAGTGCCAGTGATATATATTGAGATATTTATAAACAATCCTTTAAAAATGCCTTTTAACTTATTTAAAGAAACTAATTCTGCTAATGATGTTGTATGAGACCCAACTAAAAGCATTCAATACCATACCTTGAAACTAGCAGTAACATTAAGACATAGTTTATAGGAGATAATGGTAGTGCCCTGTATGGTATCAGCTTCAAAGAGTCCATTTATTGTTTCAGTTTAAACAATTCACTTTAAAGAATAACATTTATTATTATTTTATCCTAAAGCAATCCCATTCAGAGTTAAAGATTTGAAAACATAAGACGGTCTATGCTTGGATGTGCTCATTTGATGCAATGCTAAGTATTTGGTGTGCCGGTTTGTGTTTAATGTTGAGTGTTCCAAAGGAATGCAGAGAAGCTGTGCTTCCCCCAGTCATCGCCGTGTCAATCAGGCCACAAACCGTGATTGACTTTGCCCTCCCTTAGTGTTTTTCTTTTCTCTCACACGCATCAACACACACCAATATGGAGCATTCACACCAATGTCTTTATGCTTTGCTATCGCTCGTTCCCCTGCCCACTGACCTGTGCCATGCCACCTTCTGTTCACCAATTTCTTCCCCACATCTTGTCACCCTTGTCACCCCTGTACCCCATCTTTTCCCTCCTCCTTTAAAATATATCTTCCCTTCTCATGACTACACACACACACACACACACACACACACACACACATATATATATTATAAATTATACATACAGTTATATATAATTTATGGCCTTCATATGATAGAAAGATGTCTGGCAAATTTACTTGCAATAATAATCCACAGTTGTACCCCTTTTCCTGAAAATGGCAGGATTTCACTTTTCTTCTATTAATTATTATTATATATAAATTTTTCTTGTTTCTTTCTCTTTATTCTTCTCTCAAACAGCACGTGCTCCCCTCAACTCCTCACAGGACCCCCATCTCCCCTTTCTCCCAGATCCACTGCTCCTCTGGTTCCCTTCAGAAAAGAGCAGGCCTCTCAGTGATATCAGCTGAACATGGCATACTCTTCTCTATGGCTGAATAAAATTCCATTGTCTATATGTACCAATTTTGTTTGTCTGTTCATCTGTTGATTACATTTGTAGCTGTTGTCAACAATGCAGCAATAAATATGGATGTACAAGTCTCTCTGTGTGGCATGTTAATTTAAAGAATTTCAGGTACATACTCAATCAGTATAACTGGTCATTCCTTATACAAGTATGCCATATTAAGGTAGCACACCCCACACAGAACTTTCAAAAGCATATAACACTGATTTCTGCTTAAGCTAGAGTTATGGCCAAAGAACTTTAGAAAGGGTATATAGACAGAGCCTAAATCAATACCTGAGACTATGTATGACCAGAGTCGTAAGTATTCACACCCTCCAATAGCATGCTAGCCCCATTATATTATAAATACCTGAAAATAAACCACACATTTTTTAATGCATAGCACAGCATTTTAATATATTTCTACCAATTTAAATTAATATTAATTGCATTCTTTTCAGATAACCATAGCTCCTGAGGAATGCTCTCTGGCCTCCACATATGGAGCACACTTGCACACATATGTTCTCTCTCTCTCTCTCTCTCTCTCTCTCTCTCTCTCTCTCTCTCTCTCACACACACACACACACACACACACACACACACACACACACACAAGTGAATAAGGTGGTCATCAAAGATGGAAAAAAAAGGGAAGGAAGTTAACAAACTAGTCATTTCACATGCTGTATAGTCATTGCCTACTCTGAGGACTTATGCCCATCCTTTGTTAGCTATGACATTGTCTATTTCTACCCCATAAAAAGACAGTGAACAGAACATATGTCAATAGAACTGACCTTTCATAAAGTGAAGACTTTACAAAACAAAAGCCATATTTATTTGATGAAATAATTACTAAAAACCTAATGGAATTTTGTATTTAAATGCAATCCCAGAGACTAAAAGTAACATTGGATTAGTAGAAACTTGTGTAACTTTTTCTCAAAATAAGTCTGCACTTCCAAGAAGCTTTGAAAAGAGCTCACAAAGGAGATGGCACAGCTAATGCCGCCGAAGGCAAGTGTGAGGAATTTACAGCATAGTCATGAAAATCTCTAATAAGCAGCTGCAGTTGAAAAGGCAAAAAGACAATCAATGAGGTTAATCACTGGACTGTAAAATATGAAATATTTGCTAGAGTGGAAGCTAATTAATCTCATAAAGCTTTGGTAAGGGTGATTCTGATAAGGATTAACGAAGTATAGGAATTTGTGCAGAATCTAAGCTCTCCAGTCTAATGTCTTTTGAAAGGAGGCCACAAAGATATCAGGGTACTAAAGAGAATTGAGGATGCTCTCATGACGTCCTTAGTCACTTTGCCAGTGACCCTCCCTTGATAAGTGTGATATATGTGTCCCCCGTCCCTTTACATAGTAAGAAGTGGGAAGCAGAAAATCACACGTTGGCTTGTCCATTGCACAAATTTTATTGACAGAGAGAACTGTGAAAAACGCATCTTTGATACTCAACCATCCATGCTTCGTGCAAATTACAGAATCTGGTTCAGGACCTCAGTTGTTAGTCTAGTGCCCCAAATATGTTTGTAAGGGACAGCTTTCTCCTAAGTTCATCATGGGCAAGAAAAACTGTTTACTATGTATAAATGGGAAACATTAAGGACATTTGGTCTACAGGAAATATTGCTAGACATGGGCCTACAACCACAAAAAAAGGTCACACAAATCTTAGAAGCTGAGGATGGCAAGGGCCCTCTGGCCTGGCCAATGACACAGGAGAATCTCATCACTTGATTACAAGGATAGAGATGCCAGCTGCAGCTCCTGAACCGCATAGGGAGCCCGTGATACAGGCTGCCTGACTCACCTGGAGGTCAAAAGAGACCTTAGTGACCTGATTAAGTGGCTGTATGGTCATGGGGTGTTGGCCTGGAAGGCACAAGAAGGCGATTGTGTTTTAGGGCTGCTGAGGCCTTATGCCTGGGCCACAGACTGCAAAATGGGCCAGATTTAATTTTAATTATTTATTATTTCATTTTACATATTTTATTTTAGTTTTTGGGTTGTTGTTTTTTTTTGTTTTGTTTTTTGTTTGTTTGTTTTTGTTTGTTTTTTTTGTTTTTTGTTTTTGTTTTTGTTTTTTTTGAGACCGGGTTTCTCTGTGTAGCCCTGGATGTTCTGGAACTCACTCTGTAGCCCAGGCTGCCCTCAAACTCAAAGACCCTCCTGCCTCTGCCTCCCGAGTACTGGGATTAAACACCTGTGTCACCCTGCCTGAATAAAGTTTTAATTATTATTTTTTGGGGGAGGGGGGTTTGAGACAGGGTTTCTCTGTGCAGCTTTGGAGCCTGTCCTGGGACTCACTCTGTAGACCAGACTGGCCTCAAACTCACAGAGGTCCACCTGCCTCTGCCTCCCAAGTGCTGGGAAGTTTTGATCTTTAAAAGAATAAGTAAACTGATCAGTCTTTTTAAAAAATCTGGTCTATAAGGTTATTTCAGCTGCTTTTTAGTGTGTGTGTGTGTGTGTGTGTGTGTGTGTGTGTGTGTGTGTGTTTACTTGAAACAAGATTATCCATCACTTCCCTGCATACATTTCCTCCCTTCAGCCCCTCCCCAGGTACCATCTCTCTAACCTCTCCATATCCCCCCTACTCTCAAGTTTATAGTCTTTTTTGTTATTGTTGTTATATGTATACATATGTGTGTATGAACAAATATATAAAGAAACCTGCTGAGTCCAAAAAAAAGAAAGAAAAAATGTTTAGTCAAGTTGTAAAATCGAATATAAAGTCTTTTATGCTGCCCCTGGCATTTCCTACCCTGTCTAAGGATGTGGTCTAAAACAGAGTGATATTAATGCAGAAAATACTAACTTTGGAAGATCTAGATCCTGTGGAATCCTTCCTACCTGTGACAAAGGCCCTCACACATTTATTCCCTCTACTCTTGTAAAAATAGGAAGAAATAAGGAGTTAGGCCAGAGTCATGCCCAGGAGCTACCAAGAAAAGCATGATAGAGAAGCTGTTCTTTATGCTCAGAACTCAGACTTTTCAGGGAGATGTGGAGTAGTGTGGAGATAATAATGTAGCTAAAACCCAATGACTAAATAGAAAGAAGGGTACTACAGTTAAGTAAAGCATGCTTTGAAAATGCAATGCTATTTCATTGGAGGATAATGTCTGTTCATTGTAGCAGGCAAAGCTTAGCAGAAGCAAAGAATGCACAACATAATCCTCACACTCATCATGAGTACTAGTAACATGTTAATATATAGTGATCTAGCACTCATGCATACCTTAAAAACCAATAGCTTCTAAGGTTTTTAATTGTGTTTGTGTACACACACACACATATGCACACATGTTCATGAATGCAAGTGCCTTGGGAGGCTTGGAGCTAAAGTTACGAATGGTTGTAAACTGCCTGGTGTGGGTGCTGGAAGCCAAGCTCATGTCATAAGCAGGAGCAGTTCACTCTCTTAACTTTGGAGCCATCTCTCCAGACCAAACTTGAAACCACCAGACCATGTATAGTTTATCTTTTTGTTTATTTATTTTTTAATTTGTTTTTTGAGAATTTCACAAGAGTATTGTATTGCCATTTCTACCCCTTCCTCTCCCTCCTCCAACTTTTCCCATGCCCACACTCACTCCCTCTCAAATTATTGTCTTCTTCTTTAATTATCATTGTTAAGTGTACATAACATACATGTAACCTACTTAGTCCATTTAGTGTTGCTTATATGTGTGTGTGTTCAGGGCTGAGTGGTGGAGATTGGATAATTTTTCAGGGAATATGTGTCTGTATAAGACTCACTCTCCCAACCCTCTCAACAGCTATTAATTGCCTATAATTATTCCTCTAGGTGTTGGGCCTTGTGAGATTTCTCCAAGCCACACTGGCTTACTAATTGGTGTTGTCATTGTGCCGGTCTTGTTTAAGCAGCTATATTACTGAGATTTCATGAGGCCAGCTTTTCTGTCATATATAGAAGACACTATCTATCAGCAGATGTCCTGAGCTCTAACTCTTACAATCTTTCTGCCCCCCTTTCCATGGCACTATCTGAGGCTTAGGTATACAAGTTGTGCTATAGAAGTATAGTTAGCATTGGACATGTCACACAAATCATGTTGTTATTTTAAGACCTTTATCCATGTCCACATACACACACCAAAAAAATCAAGAAAAATGGAGGTTGGGCTGGAGAAATGACTCAGTGGTTAAGAGCACTGGCTGGTCTTCCAAAGAACTCCAGTTCCAGGGGATCTGATGCTCTCTTCTGACCTTGACTGCAGGACACCCATGTGGTACACATATAAACATGCAGGCAAAACACCCATGCACATACAAATAAGTCTCAAAAAAAATAGTTTTTACTGAGGAGGTAATTCATTTTTAAAAGGATACCTACTGTGCCAATTTAAATGTATGTCTTCATTTGTTTATTTCAGCACTCAGGTATCTTATGTGAAGAGTTACTTTACCAGATATAATTTAAGTGTATGAAGACACTCATAGCCTGCTGCCTCTGCTGTAACAAAATACATGAGGTAAGCAATTTAAAAGGATGGGTTTATTTGGCTCAAAGTTTCAGAGATCTGTCTGTGATCACTCAGCCCTACTGCATTTAGGCCTCTTATAATAAGGCAGAATATCACGCCTGGGAGGTGGTAATGGAGCAAAGTTGCTCACTTCATGGCATCAAAGAAGTAAAATGGCTCCCTGCTACTCTCATTTATTTAGGAGAGAACACTGATAAGGATTTGAGGCCTTCACTGTTTCACAGGCAGGAAAGGGATCATTTTGATGTGGACATCTCCAGGCATAATTCTGTGTGAACTGGGGAAAACAAAGTTCTCCCTAAGCTGGTCCCCAGGTCCCAGTGCCTCAGTGACAGAAGAGGATTTGTGATTCAGACATTCAGCAACCCAGCTGTTCTTCCCTTTGTAGAGAAGACTGACATCGTCTAGAAAAGCTGTACATAGTTAGAATGTGAGTGGGGAAATGTCAGGCTCATGATGAGATCCTCAAACAGAAACTGTGCTTCCTGTGAGCAAAATCCCACATGCCAAGCAGAGCTTCTAAACTGGAAATGGCTGAATCTCTGCCTTTTGTAGTTAACTACGCTTTCTGACACTCAGAGTCAATTTACAGGGGACCTGAAAGCTAAGATGAACGCATGTGGAGCAAGCAAAAATGCATCCTAACATTAACTAACTGCTACTGACACAGAAGGCTGACTGTAGGTCAGGAAGGGTCTGATGTGAGGGGTTTGGCTCAGTTTAAGCATTTCTCAAATGTCCAGGTTTCTTACCCTAGTGACCTTTCCCCCGCTCCCCATTTATTCACTGCTATAGTCAAGTCTGAGAATTTAGGGAAAGGGAGATCTTTTAAATGGGTGCTGGCAAAAGATACTGACATCGAAGAATCATGGGTCATTAAAGATCTGTGGAAAACAAAAGCTATGAAGAGGCAAGATTTAAGGGCTGTGTCCACAATAGAAAGCACTTCCATGAGCCTTTGGCCAGCAACTACCACAAAGCAAGAAGCAATCTTGAGGTCTTTAAAGACTAAAATACAAGGCCAATTGTAACCATCCAAACAAAAAGCTACAAACTTTAAAAAGTCTTCATCCACCAAGTATTTCTACATATATAATCTAAAAAGAAAAATAATTATAATGAAGACTAATGTATACTTAATCTTTACTGTATGCCAGTTGCTGTTTGAATTGCTTTATGGTTAGGAGCTATTTTTTTCCTGTTTGCAAGTGAAGAAAAGGGAGGTAGATTTTCATGAAGCAAATGGGTGGCAGAACAGAGTCCATCCAGGACTACTGGCCTCACCCTGAAATAAAAACAAATAGAAATGAAATGTGTGAAGTACATTTGTAGAAAAGAGGAAGTATAGATAGAGGGGGTAGGAGAGTAATCAGTGGGCATTGTATACACATATAAAATTGTCAAGGAACAGATTTAATTATTTTCCTTTTACAGCATCATAGAAAACACTAGAGATTAGAAGCAGTACTTTTCAACATTTCTACTGTGCAAAGATGGTGATGATTCTGGTCACCTCTGTTAATGAGGTACAGTCTGTGGGTGGCATGTGATTTTCCCACCTCTCCTCAATTTCCCAAGTGAACACAGATGAAAATAAATGGAAATAGAGAGACCTTCACTCCTTCATAGTGTACTTTTATTAGGATCTGGTGTACTCACCCTCAGAGTGAACAATTTGTATCAGTTTGTGTAGGACTTTCCCAATTTAGATCTAAAATTCTTGGATAAGCCAAGATGGTTATCTTGATGGGAATGTCTTTCTGTATGCTGTGAAAAAAAATGTTGCTCTGATTGGTTGATAAATAAAGCTGTTTGGCCATGGTGAGGCAGAATAAGGCGAGGTAGGACATTCTAACTGGAGAGACAGGGGGAAGGAAAGAGTACAGAGGAGACAACAACCACCATGAGAAGCAAGACGTAAAGATGTCAGTAAGCCATGAGCCACATGGCAAAGTATAGATTTATAGAAATGGGTTAATTTCAGATATAAGAACTAGATAACAAGAAGCCTGCCATGCTCTGTGTGTTTACTTGGGTCTGAGCGGTTGCAGGACCAGGCAGGACACAGGAATTTTATAAGTAGCTGTGGGATCTTGGTGAAGGATGAGGACAGGAAACCTTCAGCTACATTATCTGTTGTCTTCTTTTAAATTGATGCTACCTTTTAAGCCACAGCTGTCCAAATCAGCAACTTCAACTCTGCTGCATCAAGAGCCATAGCTGGAGGGAATGGTGTTCCTCAGGCTCTAACTCTTTGAAAGCTATGAAGGGATCTTAACTAAATCTCTGTCCCTCTAAAGAACTCAAGATTCAAAGGTTGTGGTGGAATTCTGCTCCTCAGAGAGGCTGAATAGCAAGTAGCTCACCTCTTCTCCTTGCTTGGGCCTCCCCAAAAAGCCCTCGTGCTTCTCCTCACCCCTACTTAAAAACCCTTCTCCTCCCTACCACTTCCTGTTAGGTAGTTGCTGACTCACCCTCCTGACCACAGGTGAATTTTATTTAACCAAACACATCTTTGCATCATTAAACAAATGCTCCAGAGCATAAACAAAAGTAGCATACCTTAAAATGATATCCTATATTTCCCCCTTTTTGTCTAAATAAAAAAAATGAAAGGTTTTAACTTTAACATAATAAGACTGTATACAATAAGAACAATTATCAAGTAAAGATTACATTGACAATGTAATTAATTCCAGTTCTTTTGTGTCTGGCAAATTAAAATAAAATACTTCATTATTTATTCTATCTTAATGAATCTAAAGTTTTATACTTAATTTACTCTCTATCATAGCTAAAGAAAACTGCAACTGTAACTATGTAGTCTTCAACTCCATCAAAAACCCCAGAAGGATATTATCTGAGTAAACAAAGAGCATTGCAAACAACTTCCAAAGCTTTAGAAATGACAGAGACATTGACTGCCTGGAGAGTCACCCAGAGCTCCTTCTGTAATGTTGAGCATCTATCTTCAGTCTACAGGTCTAGAAGATCGGGCAGATTCTTCTGTGTAGCAGGAATTTTGAAGGACTGTCCTGCCATGTTTTGACAAAGTTCAACCATCTTTTTCCTATGTATCCTGTATGTCCAGTCTGCACAGCACATTGTCAGCAGTCAAAGGCAAGAGCAGTTTCTTTGCCTAGTGGTTAACCTTGACACAATGAAAGCAAACTCCATAAGGAGTTTCTTCAATGCCTATCATCTTCTCTGGAGTAAATTGGTGCTACCAGGGGCAGATGTGTCTCATTGACATGAAAACTTTAACAAAACATTTTAAATGCTGTATTCTATAGGTCTTTGAAGTATTTGAAGACCATTTATCTAAAATATATCTCTATATAATCCTAAAAGCATACCTAACATATCTACAAATTTGATTGTTATAAATGACTAACTACTAACCTATGTTTCCTGATTATCCTATATAGTTTATAATAACAGCTTTCAAAAACAAGAATTTTACCTTATATTTTTAAATAAACTGCATAAGTATAATACCTTAAACAAGAATAGAAACATATATACAATATGTTGTAACAAAAATAACCTTAAACTTTTATCAGTAAACAAAAATCCTTTAAACAAAGGTAAAAACATATATACAGTATAACAAAAAATAACTTTAAATTTGTGTCAATATGCTATATTCCCCTAAACGATAACAAACATCCATAACCCAAAAAAATAACTAAAAGCCTCTCACAACACCTTGAGAATGTGGACATTGTATTCTCTGAACTGCTTTCTGCTGTCTGTGGATGAAGTATCTTTAAATTCCTAGAGAGAAAATTTTAAAATAATAACCAAGTCCTGGGAAGACCAACAGTAACCTTTGTTGATAGATATAACCTGTCAAGTTTCAGGAGGTCTTACTTGATCAAACCTGATCCATATTAACCCTGAAGGAATCAACAGCCTCTTGTCTCCTGTGAGAACAAAAAAGCATTTTTTATTTCCATTTGACAAATATATTTTTTGACCTTTTAAATGTTAAGGCATTCCTAGAGTATATAGGCTGATTTATTTCAACAGCCCCTCTTTCAATTCCAGGTCTCTTTGCAGCTGTCATTTGCTTTTCAACAATCAAAAAATTCAAAATCAACACAATAACACACAGGACCTAGACTCCCTGTGTATTTCCTATCTTACATGTTTTTTTCTTCTATATTACTTTTACTCTCTTTAAAGACTTTATTATTACTTTTAAACTATTCATTTCTTTCTATATACCCTTTTTCTTTTCTTAAGCCTATGCACATTATTAAACACACTGTAACCTGTTTAGAGGTTTTTCTATGTGGACCTCTTTTATTGTGTATCTTCAGCCTTTTTTTGACCATGGAAGCAAACTTTTAAACTGCTAACCTACACCTGGATCTCTCATGTGAGGCTTTCAATTGGCTCTACCCACTTCTTGGGTCATGAAAACCAAGCGTGAAACTCATGGCCTGGTTGGAAGTTAGTGACCAGGAACTGCATTCAACCTTCCTAGAGTTATAGAATGTTGATGCTTCCACTATGGCGGGCATCTTTACTTAGTTCTTTGTTCCTACGTAAGGTACTAGCTGCTCAAGGGCTTGCTGCCTGGCAGAAACTGTCGAGCCGAAACTCTAAAAGGAGCCGTATCCCTTTTCTTTCTTTCCAGCTTTCTCAGGCCCTGGGATGTTCAAGCACCACATCAGTATGCCAAAATGTTGTTTGTCTTTGCTCTTTTGGGAGGCCTGCCACCCAGGTCCCAAATAAATCACACAGAGGCTTACTCTTAATTAGGAACACCCAGCCTTAGCTTGGCTTGTTTCTTGCCAGCTTTCTTTAACTTTAGATGATCCCATCTCCCTTTTGCCTCTAGGCTTCTCCTGTTCTCTTTCTGTAAATCTTACTCTTATTCTGTAGCTTGCTGTGTGGCTGGGTGGCTGGCCCCTGACGTCCTCCCCCTTCTCTGGATACTTCTTCCTCGTCTCTCAGATTTCTCCTCCCATTTATTCCCTCTGCCTGCCAGGCTGCCTGTCCTTTCTCCTGCCTTGTTACTGGCCATTCAGTTCTTTATTAGGCCATCAAGTGTTTTAGACAGGCATAGCAACACAGCTTCACAGAGTTAAACAAATACAACATAAACAAAAGTAATACACCTTAAAATAATATTCTACATCAGTTATCTGCCTTGAATCTTCTCAAGTTGTAGCAAATGTACACCTAGGCTTGCCTTCATCTTGGAAATTAGGATGAGATTCAAGAAGTAAACTAATCTTGGAAAAGGATTTCCTTTGTGATCCATTTCTACAAATAGAGTAGGATATCAAACCTACCTACACTAATGGGGTCACACAGGGAATCATATGTGCTCAGTGGGGACATGGACTTCACAGTTTCAAGTGCCTAAGAACCAGGCAGGCTATGTTGAAGCTCTTACCATGATCCATAAGGAACAAGCTACATAAATGTTTTCCAGATAATTAAAGTATTTCACAGCTATGAACATAAACCTGGATCCAATGTGTACTAGGATGAACGTTTTCCTATAACAAATGAACAGATGATCTAGGGCACTATTGTTATTGGTTGACAGGGTACCCAAATAAATGACCTTCAAGAAAGAGTCATCAGAACTCACTGTAAAATGTTGCCAGCCAAAATATTGTGAAACATGGGAAAGCAACATTATGCTTATACTAAGAATTTGGGAGTATTCAGAAGCAATAATTCTATGAATATACAAAGTGTCAGTGAATTTAGTTTAAGGGAGAAAATTGTTAAGTATATAAAGTATAACTCTATAAATATGTGAGAGCATTTTTTATTATTAATACCAATATGCAATGACCTTATTGCTAAAGACATCACAAATTTTTGTCACAGAACATAGAGAAACAAAGTTGGTACTGACCAGGAAGCTTCTTCTCTGATGGATAGTTTTAATTGTACCAGAAGTTGTTATGTAGGCTGCTGTGGGGGCGGAGAAGTCTTACATAGCTGAGAACCTGTGAACTACAATAATGACAGTGTGGCAAGATATGCCCATGAGTGAAACAGTGACACACATTTTATAGCAGTAACCAACTGCTTTCCAATTGGATATCAATCTGCACTGTAGGAGGAAATGAATGGCTGCGCTATAAATCAGGCTAAGAATCCATGGTTGAAAGGGTGGCTGACAGACCTTAGGGATGAAGCTGATACTCCTATTGGACACAGTATTAAATGGTTCTCTGAATTCAGATCTCTATACCTACAGATTCATTCAGCTCTCAAACCTCATCAGAGAAGTCTTTGTGCAATGGACAGTGGTTAAGGCAGTAACTCACAACCTGTCCAGGTGCAGAGAACAGCCATCTGTGAAGTGCTCAGACACAAATATGACATCCATGTCACAGGCTCCTCCAACCACAATGAGACTCGGGGGCCTTCGTGGAAGATGGGGTAGAAAATTGTAAGAGATAGAGGTCAGAGAGGACTGGAGCAAGTCAGTGTCCTCTGGGCACGGCAGGACTCATGGCAGCTGTGGTTGCCTGCACAGGTCAAGCCAGTCAGCTTCCAAGGAGGGGCTTATGCTAATGACAGCTGACGGTTTCTGGAAGAGGGAGTGTCAGTTTTCTTTAAGGGCATGGCCCCTGAGTTGTTTGTTTTTTTAAAGACATAAATCTGAGAGGAGTGAGAAGGTGGAGTTGTGTCGCTGTGCTAAAATAGTATGTCCAAAAGCAATTAATGAAAAAAGGGAGTTTATTTTGCCTTAGGGTTCCAGATGAGAATCCATAAAGGCAGAGAAGGCATAGAAACAGGCAGCCAGAGCAGAAATCGAGAGCTTACATCTTCAAACACATTCAGAAAGCAGAGAGAATGAACTAGAAGTAGAGTGAAGCTATGAACTCTGTGCGCGCACGCGAACACACACACACACACACACACACACACACACACACAAACTCCCTTCAGCAAAGCTTTGATGCCCTTGTGGTGATTCTGAAGTTGGAGATGATTCCTTTTGTCTGCTGATTTAACAAGAGGTTAGGAAAAGCAAAGCTTCAGCACTCAGCCACGTTTTCCTGACAGCAGAAAAGCACACAACAATGCATACAAAGAGACAAATTTTCCCAGTGGAGAGTGGATCTGGACCAGGAATTTCAAATATGTCTGAAAATCAGAACTTTGATTTATATGTTTAGGGGTAGGATGAATTCCATTTCTCCCTCAGAATGTTCTGGTTGCTGATATTGTAGGGTATTGGATAATCCAAATAAGGAAAGGAAAGCTGATTGGTTCTTGCCACAGGAGCCCACCCCCACCACTACCAGCATCCAGGAGATTTCAAAGTTCCACAGAACAGTTCCCTGCAGCAGGTAGAAGCTCACAAAGTCTCTGTTTTGGAGAGAGAGATCAAGATGCTGGACATCTTAAACGTCTGTGAAAAGTCTATTTATCTCCATAGAGCCTCTTTCCCCATCTGTCTGCTGATGGGTGAGCTGCCTGCATCCTGATCCTCGGCTGCTGACCAGTGAGTGGCCTGACCCCTGGTCCTCAGCTGCTGACCAGTGAGCTGCCTGCATCCTGATCCTCAGCTGCTGACCAGTGAGCTGCCTGCATCCTGGTCCTCAGCTGCTGACCAGTGAGCTGCCTGCATCCTGATCCTCAGCTGCTGACCGGTGAGCTGCCTGCATCCTGGTCCTCGGCTGCTGACCCGTGAGCGTCCTGACCCCTGATCCTCGGCTGCTGACCCGTGAGGGGCCTGACCCCTGATCCTCGGCTGCTGACCGGTGAGGGGCCTGACCCCTGATCCTGGGCTGCTGACCGGTGAGGGGCCTGACCCCTGGTCCTGGGCTGCTGACCGGTGAGGGGCCTGACCCCTGATCCTCGGCTGCTGACTGGTGAGGGGCCTGACCCCTGATCCTCGGCTGCTGACCGGTGAGGGGCCTGACCCCTGATCCTCGGCTGCTGACCGGTGAGGGGCCTGACCCCTGATCCTCGGCTGCTGACCCGTGAGGGGCCTGACCCCGATCCTCGGCTGCTGACCGGTGAGGGGCCTGACCCCTGATCCTCGGCTGCTGACCGGTGAGGGGCCTGACCCCTGATCCTCGGCTGCTGACCCGTGAGGGGCCTGACCCCTGATCCTCGGCTGCTGACCGGTGAGGGGCCTGACCCCTGATCCTCGGCTGCTGACCGGTGAGGGGCCTGACCCCTGATCCTCGGCTGCTGACCCGTGAGGGGCCTGACCCCTGGTCCTCGGCTGCTGACCGGTGAGGGGCCTGACCCCTGATCCTCGGCTGCTGACCCGTGAGGGGCCTGACCCCGATCCTCGGCTGCTGACCCGTGAGGGGCCTGACCCCTGATCCTGGACTGCTGACCAGTGAGGGGCCTGACCCCTGGTCCTCGGCTGCTTGTGCAACAGTCGCATTACCTCTCGCAAAGACGAGTGGGGAAAAGGTGTTCAAATATGTCGGCCAAGGAGAGCATTTCTCATTTAAATCACCACACAGGGCAGTGAATATGATCAAAATACATTCTATAACATTCTCAAAGAATTCCTAAAATATTTTTAAAAGATGCGGTGGCACCTAAACATAAACAAACCAATCAAAATTCAATGACTATATAAAAACAAAACAAAAAAAGATTTCAAAGACTACAGAGAAAAAACAATGATAAGATGTGTGTTATTTTATTGAATTAAGAAACAAAAGCAAAGAATATGAATTTCTTCTAGAAATTCAACTAGAGAATAGAAATAGCAAGGATAAAAAACTACAATAAATTCATTAGGAAAAGGCAGGCCCAGCTTCTGCCTGTAGATCATTTCCGTTCTGACATAATGTACATACAAAATAATGTATGTACATACAAAAATAAGTCCATTTTTACCAAACTCTGGTAGAGATGTGGGGGGTGGGGTGGGGCTTAAAATTCAGGCTGTGCTACATAGTGAAAATTCATAGTTGGTTCAGGAGCAGGGTCGGAGACAGCACAGAAACTTTGCAAACAATCTTAGCAGCCATAGAGGTGTGATACCATAGCAAGGCTGTGTGCTGCTATTCAAGTTAAGATATAATGAACACTAAAAAAAAAAATCAATGTTCCAAAATTATAAACCCAAGAAGATGAGAACATGCTCTCCAAACAAGAGACAGCAATTTGCAATTAAGTAGTTTCTCATGGCAGTGATTCTATGTAGCAGACTCCAGATAGTGGGTTTTATTTGCCCATACCCCACACATTAAAACTAAAAGTATGACACAGAAAAAACTTTGCTTCAAATGTAGAGATTTAACAGATCTAGATTAATTACTATAATTATAGAAAATTATTGTAACATTCATTGTTTTTTAATTAAACTTTATTTAATGCTGGCATTAATGTTCCTCATGTGTAGCACAAGGTAATAAAGCCAGCTGATAAATAAACCCAAGAGCTGACTATTTGAAAAGCCAGTGAAAATAAGTAGTTCAAACTTAATAATCTAACCATCAGAGATTCCAACATTAGAATTAAAGAGAAGATACAGCTAAGTATGTGAGTAAGGTTTTACATTCTTTTAATTATTTTTATATTTTGAAATGAAAATGTAATTCCATCATTTCCCCCTTTCCCTTTCCTCTTTCTATCCCCTTCCATGTACCCCCCATCCCACTCGCTCACAAATTCATGGCCTCAGTTTTTGCACATATAAATTTATATATATATATGTATATGTATATATATATATATACATATAAATATATATACATATAAACTTCACATATCTGTAATTTTATATATAACTTATTCCTAAATATACACTCATCATTTCTAAAATATAAGGTGAGCTATAAACTTAGTAAATTAGAGGGTCTAGAACTTTAACCAGTGCCACAGTCACCTACAGCATCTATTGAAATAAGAGTTTCTGACACAATATGTCTAGGCGCTGTGCAGTCAAAAGGCTCTGACTTTGGAGTGCCTGGGATCACACCCAGAGAGGCCCACATCTAGGTTACAGCCCGGCGGGAAGGTTCCCCCTCTCCAAGACCCTCTGGTGAACCCTACAACCTCCATGCCCTGCCCCCACACCTATCTGCCCCAGACCCCAGCCACTTCCTGAGACTTAGAAACCAGCCCCCAGCTCCCATCCACCCTGGAACTCCCATCTGGACCAGAGCTTCCATCCTGTCCCAGAACTCCCATCTGGACAAGAGGAGCTCCCATCTGGATAAATAAGGAGACCCCAGGGACTTCCTGAGACTCAGAGTCCAGCCCCCAGCTCCTATCCAGCCAGCACTCTTATCTGGACCAGAGCTCCCATCCGGCCCGGAGCTTCCATCTGGACCAGAGAGAGGCTCCCTAAATCTGTCAGCTCTGTCTGGACCAAGTACACTGATAAGACCAAGAACGAACCCACAAGGAGATGGGCAGACATCAAGGCAGAAGTACCTACAACAAAATAAAGAGCAATACAGCATCACCAGAACCTAGCCCTTCTCCAACAGCTAGACCTGAACATCACAGAATGGAAGAAGAAGAAGAAAACAACCTTATAAATAACATCATGAAGAGGCTAGAGCCTTATATAGAATAAATAAAAAATAAAGTGGAGGAACAAACAAAAAATATGAAGAACGCTATAAAAAACTAGAGGAAAGGACAAATAAAGCAGAAGAAAACAATAAGTCCCTGAAAGAAAATCATGAAAAAGCAAGGGAAACAGTCCAAGACCTGAAGAGGGAAATAGAAAAAATGAAGAAGGCTCTGACTTCCAGAAAGATCCCAGGTGCAGCTGGTGCTGCTGGTCTAGAAACTATGCTTCCACAACCACCAATTTAAGTAAAGTGGAGCTATTTCCAGGAAAATATGAAAACGTAAGTGATTCAAAAACAAAAACTCTAAAAATATATCCAAAAGGTATTTTAAAATGTTTCCCAAGCTAGAGAATTTGCTGGTTGAATTATTTAAAATTACTAAGAAACATAGGGCCCCTATGCCAAGGCAACAATTTCTAAGCGTTAAAAAATAGAAACTACATACAATGCCAGCAAGATGACTCAGTGAGGGAAAGGGCCTACTGCCAAGCCTGACCAACTGAGTCTGATCCCCAGAACCCACAGAGCAGGAGAGAACCAATGCCTTCCACCAGTCCTCTGACCTCATGTGACACATGTGAGCACACACACACACACACACATAATAAATAAAGTAATTTTTAAGAGAATATTACTTGGTTAGTTTGGAAGCTAGTAAAACCCAAATGCACAACTTCTGGGGGTAGGGGGGCATGAGCCTGAAGTAATCTGGGAGGCAAACTTATGAATTAGCTAACACCTAATACCCTCTCAGCAAGGTGACTTCTCAGCCTGAACAGAGTGGCAATGTCATGTTCAGTCAGTACTATAGGCCTAACTCAGGTAGGAATATGGGCATGAAAGTCCCACAGAAAGTGCTGATAAGCTAGTGAATAAAAATAATCAGCCACTTAAATGTCACCCAGTGATGTGGTATACTTTAATAATTGAATATCTATAATAAAAATCAAATCAATCAGTTCAATTTAAAAATTTGGCAAAACAAATGTTTCCATCCAAAACATCATAAAGAAGAAATACAAGAGAATCTATTGAACCTGACCATGAATGCCAATCTTAAACCAACACAATTTCCACAGAGGGAAGTGTGGGAGTTTTAAGTAATCCTTCAAGGCCCTAAAGCTTTCATAAAACTTCCAAATTTGTGAGCAAGTCCTAGGGGCCTGTTCTACTAAGGGCGAAACACTCAAGATGAGAACTCTAGCTGGGAGCCGCCTCTTGAGCGTTCTGACTGGAAGTCTCTGGTTCTATGCACGGGAACTCCTAACTGGGGGGGGGGGGGGGGGGGGGACACCTCGACTTGTCTGCACTCAATGCACTTTGCTGCCTTCCCTGTGCACAGCAATGCTGTGCGGCACGTCCCACTCATGAACAGCCACCTGCAGAGAAGTGACTTACGGAAAAGTTTGGGTGGAGAATGTCTCTCTTAAAAGGTTTCCAAGGAACTCACTTGGACTTATAATTTTTGTGGCTGGTGACATCATTTTTTGAGAAATGTGATATACACACTATCTTATCTTAGGCAGAGGGGCTACACCCCAAGATGTTTTAGGTGTAGTATGGAAGTGCTGAAAAACTTATTTACTAAGAATTGTTTCTAAGTAATGATAAAGATTATTAGTGTGTGATGGTCTATCTTCACTTTGAAACTGTTAGAAAAATCATGTTTCTAATCCCTCCCTAAAGCATAGAAGCACACAATTAAAATCTCCTCCCATATGTTCTGTCCATCCTCATGACACTTACCAAGAAGTGCTGACAATTCATTGTGTCTACCCAGGGTATTCTGCAGAATCTGTGAACTCATTTTCTAATTTACACATATTGCTTCCTTCAATCACCCCTCCTGATGGTCTATTCCCTTTTCTAATTACTCTGAGAGAAAAGAAATGCTTTAATATTAATTTTAAGTTTCTTCTCTAGCAAAATCAGAATGCAGCAAATAATTGGCAATCCCCTTTTGGCATCTAGCCAAAGGTTTCACAGTGTACTGCTGGCCACCTTTATATGTATTCATGTGTAGTCTATTCCTCTCCTATCAAGGTTATGTGGGGATAAATTAACCAGACAC
This sequence comes from Onychomys torridus, assembly GCF_903995425.1. NCBI lineage: Eukaryota > Metazoa > Chordata > Mammalia > Rodentia > Cricetidae > Onychomys > Onychomys torridus. The sequence goes on along the minus strand of NC_050444.1, from coordinate 18,141,856 downwards.
AAAACTTCTTGAAAGGAAAAAGAATACTAAAGGAAGACATACATTCTTAATGCCTAATACAACATGTAACTATTCAATAAGTAGTACATTATTCCTCTAAAATTTTTAGTTCACTCTTAAGCATTTTCTCTCAAGAAGTAAATAGACCTCTAGAGAAGTTTATTTTCTTCGTGTGTTAAATTTTTCTCTGCAATGACTGATACAGAAAAGTTTTGTGAGGGCTTTTGTCTGTTTTTGTTTCAGAATACTTATGCCAAGAAAATCAATGATATTAATCATCTCCAAAATACAACAATGACGAAATCAATCATTCTTGGTATCTTAGAATAAAAACTATGACACACAAAAGGAAATTGCTAACGAGGTGTGTAGTGCCAGGCTCAAGGACAAGGAAGATGCAGGTGTTTCTTGCCTATGCCGAGATTTCTGGCACTGCCGCACTAGAGAAGAGCAAGTAGACCACAGAGACAGCCGTCAGCACTCAGACTGAGCCAGGAATGGCCCACTTCTTTGTGTGTAAGGAAAGGGGGAATGCCTTTTATTGTTATTTACTACATGATTAATAAATCAGCTCCTGGGGCTGGAGAGATGGCTCAGTGGGTAAGGATCCATCCTGGTCAGATACAAGAATCATAGCTCAAATCCTCAACACCCATATAAAAAAGTTGGGCATGGTCACACAAGCCCTCTACCAGGGCTACACAATGGTAGAGATTTCTGGGGCATGCTGACCACCAGCCTGCCTGCGGGTTTAGTGAGAGGCCCTGCCTCAAAAGAGTAATGTGGAGAGTGATGGAGCAAGACACCCAGTGTAATCTAGACATAGGCATTCATAACCTCACATATATGAATACAACACACACACACACACACACACACACACACACACACACACACACACAAGGGGGCACTTCCTTGAAGTCTGATGCACTTCTGCTATGGCTCCTCTGTAAAATTAAATTGAACATTTTTGTTAAAGAATTTCAGTTTTCAGTAAGCATGAGGCAGAGATTTTGGAACTTCGGGCATTTGTTCCAGGTTCCTGATGTCCATATTACATAAGCTGTCTTTTTTTATGACTTGGCTAAGTTACTATGTTACTATGTATCTGCCTCTTCTCATTATGTATTTACTGAGTCCAGCATTTGAACAGACCAGGATCAGTAAAGCCCCTCAAACACTGGCAGCTCTTTGCAAACAAAAATACCAAAAGAAAAAATAACCGATGAGGCGAACAGAGCAGCCACATAAGGGAGACCACCAGAGCTGAACACCGCGAGTGGGAAGCCACTGCGTGCAGCCTCTCTCAACCAAAACATTTAGTCACTACCATACACTCTTCCTAAGCACAAAGAGCTCAGCTCACTCTCATTCAAAAATGTGCTCTAAAACAAACAGAATGCATTTTGAAAACTTACTGAAAGTTAGGTTTTAACCAAATGATCACACAGCATTTACCAGAGTTGAATTCCAGCTTGCTAGCATTTTGAATAAAATTTTAAACGTGGACAGAATATGTCACAGAAAAAGCTATAAAGCTGCAATAAATCATTCTGAAGGCACAATTCATAAAAATCTGCTTACACGAGCATTATGTCAGTAATTTAGCTGTGGTTCCTCTCCTTGACAGGAACATACTATTGAGTACATGAGTCTAAGAAGCAAAATAAAGACTTACTCTGGTACTAATCAAGTCTGCTCAGCATTAAATAGGACAGCAAGAAACGAACTACAGTGATGCTGATTAATATAAATTGTTTAAGTCATGAGCCATGAGAACATTGCTTCCCAATGAATAAACTCTTACGTCTTAGAAAAGTCAGGCAAAAAAAAATTGCTAGGTATCATGTATATTTTATGTATGTAAAACCCTTAGATCACAAAATGTCTTTTAAGATGAACTCAAGGCTTTAGAGTAAAATAGTAGATGGAAATGGAGCAAAATTTCATCTGAGGATAGGGATGAAAATAATCATGAGGGGTACTAGTACTGTACCACTGGGCCAGGCTTCTCCTACTGGCTACTGGACTAGCCAATAGCCATTTGATGTGCAGTGCAGCGAAATTCTCAGGTTAACAGACAGGCTGCCAGCATTGCTTTGGTCAGTGAACTGTTCACAGGAAGATCACCAGTGTAGCAGAAAGGACATCCAGGGACAGTTAAAAATAAATATGGGGAGCCTACCAGGGTAGGGTATGCACAGACCTGCAAGTTCTTAGCAGAAGTATGGCTAGAGCTTGAATACAAGACATCCAGCCAGAGGAAAACAGTCCTCCTACATGATCATTGTGGAAACAAGCAAAACAGAATCTCCAGAAGGGGACTGTGAAGGCCAGCACAGTTTTCTGCTTGTCAAACCAAGGACTTTAGGTGAGCAGGCCATCAGAGCCTGAAACACATAACGCCTGACTGTGGTACATCTGCTCCCGCTTACTAGGGATTGTATCCTATAAGAGAGGAGAGGAGAGGGAAGATTCTGGCTAGAAAATACAGGCAGAAAGTTATTCAAACTCTCAGAAGTCCTTCTCATTTGGAAGGCACACATACTTAACTGGTCTAACCACTTAGTGCAGCAATCCTCTCTGCCCAGCATGTGAAGACTGATCCAACAACAGCCCAAGCGGAGGAGGAAAACCCCGAACACCACAATGAGGAAAAAATTCTGATTGGTGTAATACCTTCTTTTTCATGTTATTGCTCATTTTTATTTCTTCAACTTTTAGTTGTTTGGAGTTTTTAATTTTAGTTTATTATTATTTAAATTTTGATACTTTAATTGTTAAATTACTATGTTTTACCTTCTGTCTCACTGGAAAAGACCTTTATGATTATCCCTTACTTAAATATACCCATAACAAGAAATGAGAGTGAATTGGTAAAAACAGTAAATAAAAATTTCCTTACAAAAGGAGACCAGATGGATTTGTTGCTATATTCTATAAAACCTTTAAATAAAATTTAAGACAAATACTTCTCAAACTGTTCCATAAAATAAAAATGAAATGAACATTGTGAAACTCATTCTTAAAGCCAGTATTACCTTGATATCAAAAACTAGATAAAGACATAACAAAAAAAGAAAGAAAGAAAGAGAGAAAGAAAGAAAGAAAGAAAGAAAGAGAGAAAGAAAGAAAGAAAGAAAGAAAGAAAGAAAAGAAAGAAAACTACAGACCAATTTCCCTGGTTAATATACATGCAAAAATTCTCAACAAGATACTTACAAACCAAATTCAAGACCACATTAAGAAATTATACAACCAAGTTAGCTTTATCCAAGAGGTGCAAAGCTAACTTAAAATGTGCAAACCAATAAATGTAATACAAGTAATATAAGTAAACATAAAGACAGAAGTCACACATTATTGTCTCAATATATGCAGAAAAGGCATTTTACAAAGGTCAATATGCCTTCATGATAAAAATCACTGACAAAAATAGGAATAGATGGAATGAATATACCTGGAAGTTGTAAAGCCTATATAGTAAACTTATAGCTAACATGCTAAATGGGAGGGAACTGAAAATATTTGCTCTAAAATCTGGAAGAAGTCAAGAGTAGCAACTATTTCCATTCTTGTTCAATATAATGCACAGAGTCTTAACTAGAGCAGAATTAATATTGTGAAAATGAATATATTCCAGAAGTAACTATAGAGATAATGCAATCCACATAAAAATTCTAATGGCATTCTTCAAAAAACTATAAAAATCCCAAAATGCATATAGAAACCCAAAAGACCATGAGTAGCCAAAGCAATCCTAAACACATACAGCATTCTTAAAGATGTTACAATACCTGACCTCAAATTATACTACAGTCAATAACAAGGACAGAGTGGTGTTGACACAAAACCAAACATGTGGACCAATAGGACAGAACAGCAAATCCAGAAATAAATGCACATTCCTTTTAACACCTAATATTCTACATAGGCTTTAGGCATACTTTAAATAACAAGACAACTTACTCAACAAAGGCTCCTGTCAAAACCGAATATCAACCTGAAGAACAAACTTTATCCATAGCTCTCACCCTGTAAAAACTACATTCAAAATGGCCAATAACTTTAATGTTCAAACCGAAATTGTTAGAGCAAAACTTAGGGAACAGTTCAAGATACAGATTTGGGCAATAATTACCTTAAACAGCACTCCAACAGCACATGAAAGTGGCCTGAGAATTGGCAGATAACTGTCAAGGAAAATGCAAATTAAAACTACTTTGAGATTCCATCTTACCCTAGTCAGAAAGGCTATCCTCAAAAAAATCAAATGATAACAAATGTTAGCTAGGGTGTGCTTAAGGAGGAACCCTTATTCAGATTTGTGACCATACAAACTGGTACAACCACTATGGAAGTCAGTGTGGATGTTTCTCACAGAGTTAAAAATAGAACTACAACATAACATGCTCTACTATTCCTTGGAAAATACCCAAAGTACTCTCCATACTACCATTGAGGTAATTTCCCATCCATTATTCCAGCAAAGAAAGGGTTCAACCTAGACATCCACGAACAGATGAATGGATAAGAAAATTGCAGTATGTATACACGGTAGAAGTTTCTCAGCCCTAAAGGAAAATGAATTTTTCAAGCAAACTGATGGATTTGGAAATTGTTACATTAAGTAAGGTAATACAGACTTTGTATTGTACATATTTATGTGTGTTTATAAAATGCATAGGTGGGTATTGGCCATTAAACTAGATAGAAAAGGGACCACAAGATGGGAGAAACAGGTTTGGATAAAGGGAGGAAGCTTACATTTATTGCTCCCTTCTGTTACCTTGCAACATTCCATCACAGGTTGAAATCAGTTAATGTTCTGTGATTTGAGCATCTCCTTAAAATAGAATATAAGTGGCCCAGCAGGAAGGATTATACCTGTGTCAGTCTACTGTGCATATACACCCATCACCTACACAGCACCCATTCTGTTTTAAGGACTCAATAAAAACATTTAAAATGATTTCAAACTTGTGGATAAAACCTAACTCGTAAGAATCAAATAAGGTAGTTTTGTTATTAGCTATTTTGTAAGCTGTAAAATATTACAAAGAGTAATGTCATTATTAACCAATCAAATGTTACATACAAGTGAATAAATCACAAAACGTAAAATGCACTATAACTACCTCTACACGATGACCAGTGAACATTCTACACAAGTAACACAGTCAAGGAGTCACTTAGACTCTTCATGCCACAAAAAAAGAAACAGCCTCCCTCTTCCTAGTACCAAGATAAAATAAAATAATGTATGTGTGGTATAATGACCTCTGCCTCCTTGAGGTCCTAATTCCTTCACCACCTGCATTTATCTTGCATGAGAAAAAAGACATAGCAGATGTGACCAAGCTAACATTCATGAACCATGACAATTACATTGGATTGTTCAGGTGGGCTCTGTATCATCCCAAAAGGGACAGTGTGATTATGGAAGCAGAAATTGAAGTGGTGCACTTTGAAGTTGTAGGAAGGGGCCACAAGCCAAAGAATGTAGATAGCCACTAAAGTATGAAGAAAGCTAAGAAACAGATTCTCCCTCCACAATGAGAAAGTTCTACCAGAAGGAATCACCTTGACTTCTGACACCTTGACTTTAGCCCACTGAAACTAACATCAGGCTGAAGTCTTCAAGAATGATTTTAAAAAAAAATTTTTTTTTGCTTCTAAGTCATTGTCTATGGTAATAGAAGCAATGGAGAAACTGATATAAGGTATCAACATGGTTTATCTGTGAAGCGGTGTACAAGAATAATATATTAAAGCTTTATATCTATAAAAAATAATTCTATTTAAAGTAACAGTGTGCCAACTATTAAACTGTACATTTTTATTAAAATAAAATTTCACTTCCCCTCTTCCTTTCCTCCCTCCAGCCTCTCCCAGTTACCCTCCTTTGTACCTCCACTCTCAAGTTAATACTCTCTTTTCCTTTGATTATTGCTATTATATGTGTGCATGTACAGAGATATATAAATATAACAATCTGCATCCATTTTGTTGCATATAAAGGCTGACCACTCTCCATTGGAAAACCAATAAGGGGGCTCATCCCTGGGAGAGGCTAATTCTCTTTCTCCAAGCAGTTATTAGTTGCCTGTAGTTCTTTCTCTAGGGGTGGAAGCCTATGAAATTTTCTCCCTTCCACATTAATATGTCCATTGATATTGCCATTTTTCAGGTCTTGTTTATGCAGCCATTTCTAGAACAGACTGTTTCCCAATGTTTTATCATCTTTCTTCCCCTCAAACTCCAAAAACAATACAACGGTATAGATGAAGCACTAGGTTGCCCCTCAGCAGCAGTTTCAAATTGCTGAAGACACTGCACATTGAGAACATAGGACTCAGATTCAAGCTGGATCTAACTGCAAGCCTCTTTTGCTATGGTCTAGTTTCCATGGTTCCAAAAAATACTATGCAAGTTGCCAAGGAAGAAGCAACTAAACAGTCCTACTCAGCTACAATACCTATGAACCAAACAAGTACAGCATGACAAGACACATCTAAAGGTGCACTAAGTGGCACTCACATGTTGGTAGTTACCAACAGCTATCTAATTGAACTAATGGCCACTTAACAGGAGAGAAATCCTGTATGATACTGAAAATCTAGCCAACTTCCCAGGACTGATGAGATCATGGATCTTAGAAAAGAATCTATTACCACCACTTTGCTGGACCAGTATAAATCTATACTAGCTTCTAAATATTATCCTCCTACTGACAGATAAGCTACCATCCCTCACCAAAGAAGCCTGTCTTACAGCAAATGGAGATCATCACAGAAAACAACAACTGGACACAATGCAGAGATCAACAGATTATGGGGAGCCCAGTCCCAATGGATATATCTACATCACAGTGCCTACATCTATGACTCAGTGAACTACAATTTTTAAAACCCCTTTTCACAAGACATTGACATTGTTAGATTATTCCAAGGACAAAGATATTTTGGAAAGAAAATAAAGGCTACTGTATGCCATAGCCTTTTTTTTTTTTTTTTACATTGTCTCATATAAAGTTTGGGGATTTAGCTCACCAGTAGAGCGCTTGCCTAGCAAGCACAAGGCCCTGGGTTCCACCCTCAGCACAAAAAACAAAAAAATAAAAGATAAAGTCTATGATATCCCTATGTGTTTAGTGTCATGGTTCCTATATTTTTGTATAAGAAAACTGTTGTTTGGAGGAATCAGTTCCTTGCCCAAGGTGAAACACATGTCTAAGTGGCAGCACCATGGCTGGAGACCAGATTTGGGGGCAGCAGTTTGGCTATGGAAATGAAAGCTCCTGTAGATCAAGCAAAAAGCAATAAGGAAAATGGCTTGTCCTACCTCTCTCTCTACAATTGGCTGCCTAGGGACTGACTTTGCATGTGTTCTATCTCTACAGTACCTACACAGAACAAAATGAAATTGGACTTCTGCCTAGAACTGCAGTTTCACTCCAAAGTGTCAAAGATTACAGATTTCTCCACCCGCATCAACTTGCCAGGCATTTAATTAGATGAAGAGTTCCATACTCTATTCCAAAGCTAAACTTTAAAGGAGGAACAAAATCTTACCAGAAAATGAATTCATTCTGCTCGAACTTTGCTGAGAACTGACTGGGTTGAGCAAATATTGATATGTTTTACCCATCTTTTAAAAAAAATCTTTTTCCTTTATTGTATATGTTCAAAGGTAGAATGAACTTTTAACTGATTGTAACAGCTCTATACTCATTTCCAAAGACTTTTGGGGAAAAAATACTTATTATTTGCTGTTTAAAATTCAAAGCTCCAAATCTGAATTGAGTAACATAAGTAGATGTAATCCCTGCACCCTAAACAAGGAGATGGGGGGCTAAGACCTGAGAATGGAGGAAATAGTTCAGGTCAGCTAGCCTGGCTTATGCAGAAACAAAGAGATGCTATCTCCAGAGCCCAGATGCCCCTGAGCTGGATCTGACCTGAAAGTCCTCCCTGAGGACTAGATTTCATAGTACCAGAAGGTACCATGCAAGCCTCCAAAGCAAAGAAGCAACCAATAATCCTACCCAGCTATGGTGCCTATGAACCACAACAATGACCAAAATGGAACATTAACACTAAGGGTACAGTAGAAGCACACATACCTTTGTGGTAACCAAGATCTCTCAAGTTGGACATAAGGCCTGCTCAACAAGAGGGAAACAATGCCTGGTATGGAACCATAACCTGGGGCTAGCAGAGTGATGGATCTTGAAAGAGAAACAAGCACCACTTTACTAAACTGGCCTTATCCCTAACTGCATTCTAAATATATGCCCTTATAACCACAGATAAGTATAGTCCTCACCCTTCATCAAGGAAACCTCTCAGCAATAGGCAGAGGCTGAAAACTACAACCAAGAAAATGCAGAGTTGTGGAGCTCAGTCCCATTGGATGTATCTACAAAACAACTCCCAAACTGAAGGCTCAGAGAATGTTACAGAAGAGGTTGTGGGAAGATTGGAAGAGCCAGAGAGGATCATGGAGTTGCTGTAATACTGTCTCCTAGTAATGTCAGAATCTACAAAAAAAGTTTCACCAATATGACTGCCTAAATATGAGCTGAACAAAGACAACAACAATATACCTGCCAAAGTTAATGGGGAAAAGACTAAAACCCTATACAAAAATAAATAAATAAATAAACCACCTATAGGCATCTAAGACATGTTGAGAGCTAGAGAAATAACTTTTCCCAAGGAAGGGCGCACCAACTGGTTATCCAATACCAAATGGTCAGCCCTGAAAACACACATACAAGTAACATTACAGACTGAGTAGGTTATATTTAGGAATAAATATGTATGTACATATATGCATGTAACAACAATTAATGAAAAAAGTCTATATATGTAAGGTACATGGGAGAGCTTAGAGGGAGGATAGGAGAAGGAAATAAGATGTAATATGCTATAATCTCAAAAAATAAACAGAGAGAACATGTTTCAAACACTGTGGAAAGGTAATGACCAATACTCAAGGTTGTCATCTGACCTGCACATGGGCACACTGGAGTGCAGTACCCACGGTACCTACATTCACACACAGACACACACACACACACACACACACACACACACACACACACACACACACACACACACTTCCTTTTAAAAAGAAAAAGACTAAAGTGCAAGAGCCCCCTGGAAGCATTTTATATCAGTTAGTCTGCAGTGATTCTCAGTAATAAGCTGGAACTCCATGATTTCCACCTGACCAAAGGAGTTTCATCACTTCAGCAACATTGTTTCTGTCTGCTGATCAAATATCTTGCTAAAATATGCACTTGCAATGTTTTATCTTTGGGTTTTGGTTGAGCATTTTTCTATAAAAATACATTTCAACCAAAACATTATCTACATGAGTTGTGCAGCTCCTTATAAGTGCATTTGCCAGTGTAAACATGCAGAGAAAGGAAAACTGCACTCAATTCCTTGTTTATTGTTTTCATATTTCCACAGGTCATTTTTTACATGTGTTTATACTGTAGCAGTGTTTGGTGGTCTGTGACTACTTGAAAGTTTTTTGTGAGTAAGTTAATCAAGCCAAGATTTTTCCACCTTTTTAACTAATTTTGTGAATAGTAGTTTAACCTACGAGTCACACCAAGTGAACTGTGGAATAGAATTCAGGTTTGTGTTACAAATGGTGCAATACCTGCCACAAGAAGAATGCCCGAAGCCTAACTGCCCATGCACAGTTCCTATCTGCAGATCAGTTTGCTTGTTTCCCACTCTGCCACAGGTGTCCTTGCTGATATATCCACACGGGGACCTGCAGAATGAGTGAAGTGCAGTGATGGGCCAGTGGAACACTTCAAAAGATCAAAGCGTATACTACATAAGAGAATCTGAATGCAGACACCTGCCATGGCCATCGGGTGTAGCCACAGAAGTAAGGCGTCACTGGAGGCAAACAAGCAGAGAAGGACCAAATTTCAGGCAATTAAGGAGAGGACATTATCCTTCTCCAGATGAGTTGGCCTGTTGTATGAATGGATAGTGAAAATGTGATGCATATATGCAATGGAATTTCATTCATTTATGAAGAAAATTGAAGTCTGTAGGAAAATGGGTGGAACTTGAAAATGCTTCTTTAAATGAGGTAACCCAGGCTCAGAAAGACAAATACTATATTTTCTTTCATATGCAGATCCTCATTACTCACTATTAAATATGTGTGTCTAGGCAGGAGAAAAGAGGCAAAGGCCAGGAAACCAGGAAGCGCCCCTGTGACTGGAAAGGGGCTCTAAAAGAGGGTTGGGAGAGACAAAGCAGAGTGAAAGGCAGCATCACAGGGAACAGAGGGGACAGGAGATGAGAGGAAGATGTGGGTGAAAATCACAGAAACCTATTACTGTGTGGGCTAATTTTAAAAAACATTAGCCTGATGCCATTGCTGTCCTTTGTTGTTTGTTTTTGTGTTTGTGTATCACTCTATTCACCCAGACTGGCCCGAAACTTTCAGCACTCCTCCAGCATCCAGAGTATAAGTGTGAGCTGCCACACCTGACTCAGAAGAGTATACACACACACACACACACACACACACACACACACACACACACACACTTTTTTAAATAACCTTAGTTATTCTTTAGGACTCAATTCATCATTCTTTCTCTCTCTCTCTCTCTCTCTCTCTCTCTCTCTCTCTCTCTCTCTCTCTCTCTCTCTCTCCCTCTGAAACCAGATGTCCTTAACTAAGCCATTCCAAAATCTATGCTGCATGTCCCTTCCAGGTCTCCCCTGGTTCACCTCTATGACAATGCTCAGCAGCATGTATCATAGTAAATGTTGTCCATTTCTCTTACCTGACTGTCTCTCCTAGACTACAATCTCTTTGAGAGAGAAGCCATGTCTTTTTCCATCTTTGTACGTCTAGGGTGTTGTATCTGGAACTTAAAAGGTGCCTAAATATTTTTTGAATGGTGTGAATTATCACACGTTTTCATCCTGAGAGCTACAGAAGCATCATGATGACTCAAACCATCCCATCACAGGTCTTTACAAAAAGGAGCCTGGTCCTTCACACCCACAGTTTCAACAATCCATACTTATGAATCGACTGTGAATGATGTTCACACCTGCATTATGGCCTTTCGTCTGAACTCTGTATGGACATTGTCCACTATTGCTGAACACCATTGCTGAGATTCTTCATACCCACCACCCACCTCTCCTCCTCATCCTTCTACTGTAGTTGACAACACAGCCATTTGCTGGTGCTTCCTGCTAGAGACCTGAGACTATTCCCTGGAACCTTCCCAACCAGCACCACCCTTGCTCAATCAAATGTCCGGTCCTGTCTACTTGACCTCCTGAGCTTTTCTAATTCCCTTTATCTCAAGTGCTATGGTCTATTTGTCTCCCCAAACTTCACGTGTTGAAATCCTGTTTTTATATTCTTTGATAAATCTATACATGTGTATAGTATATTTTGCACTTCTTCACTGGCACCAGCTTCTGTCACACCATCCCACTCTCACTGGACCCCCTCCTCTCCCTAACAAGTCCCTGCTTTACTACCATGTCTGATTTGCATGAATTTATTTCTCATTTGTGGGGAACATGTATGCCACAGTACAGCTGAGGATGAGGGAGGACACTTTGTGGCTGTCAGTTCTCTCCTTCAGTACGATGTCCTGCAGATTGAACTCCAGTCATTAGGCTTGATGGCCGTGCCCTTACCCACAGAGACATGTTGCCCACCTAAAGGCTGTGTGTGTTCATTCCCTGGGTTTTTTACTGGCCTTTTGTGATTCTTATTTTACTCCAGTGCTGGTGACTGAACCCAGGGCCTTGCACTTGTTAGTCAAGAGCTCAACCACTGACCTAAATTCTCAACCCCTATGTCTTTTTTTATATTTTAATGACCCAAGTTTAATTAGTTGTTTAGATGCCTGTGGATGTAGGGTTAATTACTGAAATGCGAGCAACTTACCAGTAGCTACAGCACTGAAGAAAAGTGACTTCCCATCCCCAGCTACCAATGGCTGCCAATAGCTCCTTAGGCTAGGGCTGAGCCCTCGTGGGCTGCTCTGAGATGGGTGCAGAGGAAATTAATTAACTAAAAGCAACGCTCCTGCAATAGAGGCCTAAGGGCGATTATATTCTCTTCCTACCATGCAAGTATACATCTGGGAGATAGGCCATTCAGTCCACTTTGTTATAGCATCTCAGACTAAGAAAACAACCATGAATATTCAAATCAGGTCCTCAAGCCCTCACACAGGTTAATCTGAAAATGTCCTAGCTGTTTTTCTTAACTCTAATCAAACAGTCCTGCAGGCCTGTCTCATCATAGTGATACACCCCTACTTAAGTATCATCTGGTGCTGTGGTTGGATAGTAAATTAGACAGTCTTTGCTTCTGTGCAGCTAAAGTAAGCACTAAGTTCTTTGGAGTTCTGCACAGGCCCCTGGTGAGCTCACACCAGTCTCCCCTCTGGCCCTGTCTCTCCATTCCTCACTTCTCCCTCTTTTCTATTTCACATCTGCTCATTCATCTTTCACATCTTCTGTTCACACTCCTCTGCTCTCACATGCAAGTATTTTATTCTTTCTAGAAAATGAAGCCTTTATGGGTGAATTTCCTCTGCCTAGGAGTCTGACTTATTCCTATCCTGTTTCACCATCTGGTCTACACATTCTTCAGACATAACTTCAATGTCATCTCCTCTGAAGATTTCCTAGAAGATAATCTTTCCTATTTCGAGGTTTTGGAGGACTCTGGCCCTGTTTCTATTACAGAATTAATCATCCTGCAGTATACTGTAATTTTGAATATGTGCATGTCTGTCTTAACTGATTTGACAGTGAATTTTTCCAGAAGAGACTTAATTTTCCTGGTGTATGCACAAGACGGAGAACACTGCTTCATTACAGAGTTAAAACTTGAAAGTCATGATGAGAAAACAAAGTATTTGCTCCATCTTTCTTATCCCAAACTCAGACACAAATAGAAGAAAGCATAAATGCTGGGTCTCTTGGTTCTTCTTTTTTAATTTTTGGTTATCATACAAAGAATTGGGTTTCATCATGACATTTTCACACATATTTATCATTATACACCATTCCACTCCATGTTCCCATTATCCCCTTCCCATATTGTCCATCACCTTCCACCCCTCACAAAGGTCCCCACTCTCTTTCATAACACACGCATGCCAGTGCCTCTACTATTCCTCCCGCTCTCTGTGGTCCCCTTCTCCTTCCTCACGGGGCCTTTTCTAGGTGCACGCTATACACACACACACACGCACGCACGCACGCACGCACGCACGCACGCACACACACACACACACACACACACACACACACACACGCACATACACATACACATACACACACAGACACACACACACACACACACACACACACACGCACATACACATACACATGCACATACACACACAGACACACACACACACGCACACACACACACACACACACACACACACACACACACACACACACACACACACACATACTTAAATCTAGGTTCCACACATGAAAGAAAATGGGACATTTGTCTGAGTCTGACTTATTTTAGTAACATAATAGTCTCTGGTTGCATCCATCTTCCTACATATGTCTTAATTTCACTCTTCACAGCTGAGTAAAACCCAATTTTGTTTACGTATCATTACTTTCTTATTCCACTTTTCTGTTTAGGGACATCTGCTTTCCTTACCTTAGCTGTTGTGAATAAAGAAACAATAAACAGATGTGCAAGTATCTCTGTGGTATGCTCCGAATCCTTTGGGTATATGCCCAGGAGTAGTATAACTGGATCATATGGCAGTTTTTCACCTTAAAATTTCTATCTGTTCATGGCATATCCAAACGTCTAAAACTTATTCAGTACTACTTCCAAGTCTATTTTCATCAATTGTAATAATGATGGTGCATTTATTTACATTATGCAATATAAGTCAATAAACTAAAGTGAAAGACATATCTTGCAAGATGATAAAGGCCAGTAGAATATAGTTCTGTCTGGTTTTGTCAACTTGACACAGAGTATGATCATCTGAGAAAAAAGGCTTGAGTGAAGAATTTCCTAGATAATCCTGGTCTGTGGATACATCTTGAAAGTTCATCTTGACTGTTAATTAATGCATAAGGACCCAGCCCACTGTGAGCAGCACCATCCCTAGTCATTGGATGTGGTCATGGGCTACATAAGAAATCTAGCTGAGTCTGAGTCTGCAAACAAACCAGCAAGCAGCTTTTCTCCATGAAAAAAAAGTGAGTTCCTGTCAAGACAATACTGCCTTCAATAGCAAGCAGTCCTTCATTCAGGTTCCTGCCTTGATGAGTTCCTGCCCTGACTTCCCTCAGTGATGAAGAGTGACCTAGAAGTATAAGATGGCACAATCTCTTTGTTGTATGATTTTTTATTTGTGTTCTGACAAATAAAACTTGCCTGGAGATCAGATGGCAAAGCAAGCCACTAGTTAGCCATAGAGGCCAGGCAGTGTTGGTGCACACCTTTAATCCCAGCACTTGGGAGGAGGAAAAGGAAGATCAGAGGTTCAAAGCCACCCTGGGCTACACAAGATTGAACCAGTCTAAAAGAGAAACAGAGCCAGTTGGTTGTGACTCATACCTTTAATCCCAGCACTTGGAAGTATCATGTCTTTGGTTCCAGCACATGGGATGCTCATGTCTTTAATTCCAGCACTAGGGAGGTGGAGACAGGAATATAAGGTAGGTGGACACAGGATCTTTGCCCATTCAGTCTGAAGATTCATAGAGACAGGAGTTCTCCATCCAATCTGAGAATCTGTAGAGGTAAGAACTGTCTAATGGCTGGCTTCTCTGCTCTCCAGGCAAATTTCATTTTTCAGAACACAAACAAAATATCATATCTTTACTCCCCTAAATTACATTGGGTCGTTTTGTTTATCATAGCAACAGAAAGGAAAGTAGAACTTGTGATGAAATATGTGTTGGCCTTCCTTAACCATTCCCTGACCAAGACAGTGGAAGTACTAAAATAAAGATGCTATTTTCCCAAGTCTCAGATGCATCGTCTTCAAACTGAGCAGAATGAACTAAGGCCCTTTCCATTCTGATATGCAATAACACTACCTTGTTGCCTGGAATTGACAGAAATGCCACTAACACATAAGAATGAATACAGAAATTACAGTTGGGAGAAACTTGCCCAGGGACACCTTTGACTGAAGTGAACATAACTCCACAGAGGCAAAATGATAAAGCAAAGGAAATTTGAATGATGCTAAGGGATTCTAGCTGAAGCATAGGACTGCTCCAAGTGTACACAGGAGAAATACAGTAGGATAGCTGAAGCTTTAAGGTGTCACACACACACACACAAAAAATGTAACTTTCTTGAGTCTCCTTCGAATGGCATAGAAGTCAAAGCACTTAAAAGGCTTCTTTAATTAACTCAAATAACAAATAAATTTGTGTTTCCTTGCACAATGCATCATAAAACAATGCACTGTAGGTAGAAGAATAAGATGTTTTTCAAGATAAAGTTACTTAGAGTGAGGGGTTCCAAAGGAGCTTCATAATCCTTCTCTATTCCTTTGTAATTGGCTTAATAGATAAGTACAAAACATTTAGATCAAAAAATCATCTCCATATATGCCTAAATACCTTCTGTTCTTATATATACACATACATATACATAAATACACTTGCATAAATGTATACTGAATGTGTGTGTGTGTGTGTGTGTGTGTGTGTGTGTGTGTGTGTGTGTGAACATGCATGCTGGGCCTGGGTTCTTCTTCCTCACTAATGCATAAGAAGGTAAATGAAAGAAAGAACATTAGAACTGGATCCATCCGATGGAGCCAAGTCGACATGTCAATCTCGAATTTGTTGCTCACCTGACCATGTCTGGGTTGACTGTTCCATCCTTCAACAGCTCCTTGTCTGGTTGGTTGGTGTCTCACTGTCATTCCTCAACGTTCTGTTCTCTGTTCTCCTGACAGCTGCTCTGGTTTGCCTCTCTGTTGGTTTCTAAGCTGTTCTGCCTTTGACTGTATGATCTAAGCGAAGGGAGGATGGATAGATGAAGCCAGTGGAGCAGAGCAGAACAGCTGCCAGAGGAAAGCGTGTGGCTGCAAGGAGTGAGAAGTAGACCCTGGAGATGGAGAGGCTTCTGCCAGGGTGGAAACAGAGAACATAAGCAAAAGTAAAGCAGAGGAATAAGGTCCACATATTAGTTCACTCTCACGATCCTGCTCTGGCCAGCCTTTCGTGGGTATTTCCATTCCAACTTAGTCGGACGAAAATGAGGAACAAAATGCTTTTCAAGGAGACGTGTTTAATGTCTTCATTAATATTAATAAATTTAAATTGAGGACAAAAAATCTTTTGTAAGTAGGTGTTTTGTAATGGTTAAAGAGATTTTTTTAAGCATTTGGCCTCTATTTCCATGGGGTCCACATGCAAACCACCTTCTTGCCTTTGAAAAGCATATTAATTTAGAGGAACATGAAAATAGCTTATTGGGGTGAAGTTATTCATATTAAATATGTTCAAAGCTGATAATAAAATAATCTTTTAATAGTGTGATCAAAACTGAAAGAAGCAATGATGAATACTTTTGAGAAAAAAAAAACAGACCTCAATCTAAACATTAATCCATGTTTTTGTTTTTGTTTTGAGATATACCACACTAATTTTTACAAAGATCTTTAGAGATTTACCTTCCTCTAAACAAAGGGCATCTTTTTATAACAAATTTTGAAGCAACAGGAGATCATAAATGCATGTCTTTAATCAGTTCCCTCCTGTTCTGAATAACAATGCTTTGTTAGAATGCTATTTTTGATTGGTGCCTAGCTCAATCATAATCAGAGACTTTCTCCAGCAGCTAGATGAGAGCAGATGCAGAGACCCACAGCCAAACATTAGGTGGAGCTCGGGAACTCTGCAGAAGAGGGGGAGGAAGGATTATAGGAACCAGAGGAGTGAAGGACACCATGATAATACAGCCCATAGAATCAACTAAGCAGGGCTCATAGGGGCTCACTCACAGACACAGAAGCCTGACTGGCTCAGCACTAGGCCCTCAGCATATATGTTGTAGTTGCGTAACTTAGTGTTCTTGTAGGACCCCTGACAGTGGGAGTTAGGGGAGTCTCTGACTCTTTTGCCTGTGCTTGGGACCCTTTTCCTCTGACTGGGTTACCGCATCCAGCCTTGATATGAGTGAGGGTTTGTATCCAGTCTTACCACATCTTGCTATGCCATGTTCAGTTGATATCCCTGGGAGGCCTGCTCTATTCTGAAGGGCAATGGAGGAGCAGTGGATCTGGGGAAGAGGGAAGGATGGAGAGAAGACTGGGATGAATGGAGGGCAAGGAGGTTGTGGTAGGGATATATGGTATGACAGAAGAATAAACAAATGTGCTGTTTTCTAAATATATGACATGCAATTTTCGCCCAATGATCCAAAATGTCTAGGATACCCTGAGAGATAATTTTGCCTCCTTTCTTCCTTTAGGCATTATCCTTATACAGTGCTTCAGTTCTTAGGAACCCTCATTTTTTTTAATTTCCCTCTTAACATGTCCTACTACTCAATTAAAAATTAGAATCTTGCCTAAAGTTCTCTCCCACTTGTTCATAAACTCATAGATCCTGCTAGGTGCATTCTGTATGCTATATAGAACTGTAAATGTTCCTGCCAGAATTCATACCTCACCAGCAGTGTCACCATCACCCAGAACGTCAGCCTGCCAACCTGCATTGTGCACAGCCTCCCAGATGCACTGCCAGTTTGAGCTATGATGGCTTCTACTTTATTGTTTTATACTTTAGTGTATGTGGGAGGGGTTATGCATTCGCATGTGCAGATGCCCTCAGAGGACAGAAGGTGTCGGATCACCTGGAACTGCAGTTAACACATAATTGTGAGCTACCCAACATAGGTTGTTGGTACTGTTTCACCAGGACAGTTGAAGAATGAGAGACACTTGAAGATGAAATGAGACTTTGCAGAAGCTTATTTATTGATTGGTACACAAAAGTTATTTTTAGAGTAAGTTAAGTTCCTCATACCAGAGCCTCTGATCTGGTCTATGTGCTCCCTGAAGGAATACATGACCCAGGCACCTCTCAGTCCTTATTGTACACTGTGTGCAGTACTAAATAATGCAAGAATTCCAGGTTCACCAGGAACATCTTGTAACTGAAGTCATGCAAAGGCCATGAAGCTCCTTCAGAAAAACAGCTCCATAAATCTCAGAAAACCATCACTGATCAGATACAAAAGATTTCCTCAAGGTTTAAGTGTACCTAAAATCAATCCCAACACTGTGGTGTTCATGCCAGATAGACTGGCTTTACTAATTTTCCCTAGGTGCTGGGAACCAAACTCCAGCCACCGGTAAGAGCAGCAAGTGTTCTTAACCACTAAGTCATCTCTCTAGACCCTGGGTTATGTTTTTATAGTCAAGCCCACTTTATATGTGCCTACATGTGTGTCAGAGAGAGAAGAGAGGAGGGAGAGGAAGTATGTGCTGCATAACTGTATGGTATATATACAAGTGTGTGTCCAAGTTTGCATACCTGTACACCAGGGACAAGAGAACATCAAATGTGTTCTCTTTTTATTAAACTGTTCTCTAGTATATAGAGCAATCCAAGGTTACCATGGACCATGGCCCCTGCCCAATCTGCTTTCTCTCCTTTTGACCTGTCTTTCCCTCCTTTTATTTCCCTTCCCCTATTCCTCTCTTATAAACCCAAGAAAAGGTCAGCCAAATAAAAAGTGAGTAGAGAACTTTTTATTCCTATTTAGTCAATAAATGCTCATTATTACAATAGACCCCAGTAGATAATAAAATGCAATCAAAATATTTTCACAAATAGCTAATAAGGAATTTAAATTCCAGGTACTCTAGAAGGAACGAGAGAAGTGACTCCATGGCAGTCTGCCTGCCTGACATGAACAAGGTCCTGGGTTCATCCATAGCATTGGAAAATCGGTACAGGAAGAGTCAGGCTTTAAAATCACTATTATTACAGACAATGATATAACTTGGGAGAATAGCTCTTCCTTCCTGAGTTCAATCTCTAAAACCAATAAATAAATAAATTCCAGGTGATTTTTTATGAAAATGATAAATATATATATATATATATATATATATATATATATATATATATATATATTAGTTTCAAAAATACAAAAGGCACAATGTAGAGAAAACTCTCCAAATTTTTCTGTTCACACATGACATCTATCCTAAATTCAACTATTAATTTTAACCTACAATATACTCTAGTGAAGAAGATAAAGATAAATAAAGCATGACCTTGATAAATGACCTATGCATTTTCTTAACACCACACTAGTTACCTTTAAAAAGAGTCAAACTCACTTTCATCTCCTAATTCATCACAGGAAATTCCATTGATTAATACCAAGAGCGAACTGAACTTTCTTGTCATGAGTTGACTGTGTGGCAAATATATCTGCTTAGGTTTAAAATAACCACCAAGCAGAAAATTGTAGCAGCACTATCAAAGCAACAGAAGTAGGCTGATAAATTAGAAATGGAAGATGAGAAGAATTAATTGGTATTGAACATGAAAGGGAAATTTTTGTTCTTAAACTATGCTGTAATCTCTTCAATGCTTTAATTAAACTCTCTCAAGGTTTAAAATCTTAAAATTTATTTTAAATGTTACCACTTGCCAACACAATTTACTCAAGCTGTCAGTTTCCTGCTCTCAAGAATTTAATTTAGAAGTGATAGATTCAAGTCATCATCCCTCTGATGAGATTTTTAAAGCTGACTCTTGGGAAACTTCATTTTATAAAACAAATGGCCTTTCCCACTGCAGGTGTTAGTAAACTGGTGAAGCAACCTCCATAAACAGATTTGTATTCCTAGAGAAAAGTGAACAGCCACATGCCCTGTGATCCCAGCTTTCCTCACAAGATCAAAAGAGAAACTCCTTATCATAAACAACTGAAAACACTGAAGCTCAGGGTACCATTCTCATGGCATCAAGGGAATGTTAAAACCCAAAGTCTAGCACAATGACACTATTGATGACTCCATGATGCCAGTATTCACATCCTATATAATATTTTCCTCTTGAATGTGGACAGAACCTGTGACCTCCTGGCCAATAAAGCAGGAAAGGGTAATGGAGTACAGATGATTATATTACATATGGGGACATCTGTTTAGCAAGGCAACACTTTCAAGCAACAAAACAACTTGTTGTATAATGAGTTCCTATGGAAATAGCCATGTAGCAAGGAGCTTGTAGCAGCCTCCATTTGATGGATGTCAAGAAACTGAGACTCTCAGTACAACACTGCAAACAAAGCTTAGTACTGCCAACAACCATATGAGTGAGGTCTTACAGGCAGAATATTCTGTCCAGCCAGCCATCTCCCAAATAACCAACTTACTATTAATTATAAATAATTGGCTGATAACTTAGGCTAGTTTCTAACTAGCACTTATAACTTAAATTAAACCATTTCTATTAATTTACTTGTTGTCACATGGCTTATTGCTTACTACCTCATCTTGTACACATCCTGCTTTCTCTGTGCCTGGCTAGCAACTATGCCCTTCTTCATCCCAGAGCTATTGGCCATTTAGCTCTTTATTAAACCAAGGACAGCAATACATCTTTACAGTATACAAAAAGATTGTTCCACAACATTTCTCCCTTGTGTCTAATTAAAAAGGAAGGTTTTAACTTTAACATAGTAAAACTATATACAACAAACCAGTTATCAAGGAAGAATTAGTAAAGCAAGCTCAGATCTTACTAGGAAACCTCTGTGGGCTCCAACAATACAGTATAACAAAAACAATCTTAAATTTGTACCAATAAACCAAATTCCATACCAATATAAAATATTTTGAGATTAATAATTGCTTTTTGGATTAATGTAGATTCAGTAATCTACCCTTTTATCTCATCATTTCTATACTGTATCCCCTCTTTTTCCTTTAGAAAGAGATCCTTGAATCTAAGGCTTTTGTTTAGCTTTTTTCCTAACTATGACCAATAACAACTTGTAATCAAATGATGACAAACATCCATAGCTCATCAAAGGATCAGAAGCCATCCCCTGTCTCTTGGGTATGTAGGTTTTGCTTTTTCAAGACTGCTTCTTATTGTCTGAGGGTGCTGGAATCTTTGGGGAACTGTGGAAAAATTAGGAAAAAGGTCAAGTCCTGGCTACACTAATCCACAAGGATGGACCATATCAGCCAACAGCCTTGAAGCTGTTCTGGATGAAGAACTCTGAAGAAACTGTCACAGAAGTACTCTGAGAGGCTAGTTCACCTAGACCACCCATTTTCAATTGGTGTGTGGTCTCTGTGTTCTGAAAACACATAAACTTTCAAAAAATAACATACATATCCACATTAACACAAGTATGGACTGTGCATTGTACACAAAGCATCCAAAGATGAATTTTTTTTATGTTTGAGCCTACAGCTAGAATTTTCCAGGGGGGGGGGGGGTCTCCCCTGATCAAACTTGATCCTTGTTAACCTTGAATGGATCCATAGCCCTTCATTTTCTGTAGAAACAAAAGCATAACCTCTTCTCCAATTCAACATTTTTTTTACTTCTACTTTGAGGTTAAGACTTTTTTTTAAATATATAGGTTGGTTTAATTTAGCATCTTCAATAATCCAATGTCCTTCAGCAGCTATCATTGTTCATCAGCAATAAAAAAAAAAAATTCAAAGACAACACAATAACATACAGGATCCAGATTCCCTGTGTATTCCCCATCTCTAGGTGGCTTATTCTTTTTTGAAATGACTTTACTCTTTCTTTAAAGACTTTATTATTTTTAAACTATTATTTATTTGTTTATTTATTTTTATGATAATCTATATCCTTTTACTCTCTTTTTCTTATGCCTACATGCATTGTTAAATACACTGTAACCTGTTTAGAGTCTTTTTCCATCTTGTGATTAAAACTACAGAAAATCAAATTTTCCTTTTGATAAGGATAAGGCAAGAAAATCTTATTATTTTGCCTACTAATGCAAAATGTGAATCTTTTAGATTAAAGCAGAAAGGCAATTTTTTAAATGAGGGAAAATGGTATGCACTGATGAAACCCACAAACACTGGCCCATTACCTGGCAACTGCTATTACTGATTCCAAACTTGTACACCATCATTTAAAACAAAGAAAACGCTTTGAATCCAACCTAGAATTAAAATAAGCATTTCTCTAAAAGTTTCCTTTCTCTGTATCCCCAGTTTTAAAGAAAATTTTCTCATGAATAGACTAATAGGACAAAAGCAGAGTTCCCAGAGATGTTAAACAAGAAAATAAAAGCAGTCACCGGCTTGTATCTTTTAGGTAACAAAATTTCAAAATGCCATGTTATATATTCATAATATGATAATCACATATTAATTTGTGCTAAACTGAACATTGAACAATTGCTCTGCCCAATATTAAATATCAATTAAAGAAAAATAAACATATATATCCCTACATATGAATAATTTATGAATAAATTTCAACTTTATCGATACTACTAGAAATGCATGTTCACTGTAATTTATTTGTAACAATAAAAATTAGTTTTGCTTAACCACTTATCAGTACTGGAACACTCATGCAACCAAAACACAGTAATGCAGTCATAGGAAGAGAGAGATAAATGACTGATAGTATTTCTCATACTATGATTCACCAGGGTTTTAATGTCCTTAACTCTCCAATCAAAAGACACAGGCTGGCTGAATGGATTAAGAAACAAAATTCATCAATCTGTTGTCTACAGAAACTCAGTTTAGTTTTTAAGATTGGTACCATCCTAAAGTGAAAAGGTGGAAAAAGTATTCCAAGCAAATACAATCAAAAAGTGAGCAGGCATTGCTACCCTAATAGCTGGCAAAATAGACTTCAAATAAAAACTCATTAGAAGGGACAAAGGGGACTTCCTTACAGTCAATGTATCAATTAATCAGGAAACTATTATAATAGTAAGCACTTATGCATCAAACCCTGGGACATCCAACTTCATAAAAAGCATACTGATGGAATTAAAGATTTGAATCAAAACAAGTCCAGGACTGTAGGTGATATTAATACCCCACTTTCCCCAATAGATATGCCATCTAGACAGAGACAGACAGAGAGAGAGAGAGAGAGAGAGAGAGAGAGAGAAATCTCAGAATGAAATGACATCTAACATCAAGTGGCCTAACAGATATCTGCATAATAGTCCACCCAAATGCCAACAAATACACATTCAAATCAGCAGCACATGGAATCCTCTCTAAAATAGACAACATGCTGGGACACAAAGCAAATCTTAATAAGTGCAGAAAATATTAAATATTCCTATGTATCCTACTCAAGTATTATGCAATACAAAATCAAGAGGAAACAAACTCTGATAAGCATATCAACTCATAGAGATTAAATACCTCATTACTGAATGATGACTGCATCAAAAAAGGAATCAGGAATGAAATGAAAATATTCTAGAAATAAATGAAAACAAAAACCCAACATAATAAAACCTCTGGAACATATTAATAGTAGTTCTAAGAGGAAAGTTTATAGCTCTAAGTGCCAACAATAATTTTTTGAAGTTAATTCATGTAATGATAGAGCTTACAGATATAATCAGAGATTAGTAAGGCATCTAGAGGATTTGTCTCTTGACAAAAAAAATGAATATAGGGTTGGGGATTTAGCTCAGTGGTAGGGCACTTGCCTAGCAAACGCAAGGCCCTGGGTTCGATCCTCAGCTCAAAAAAAAATGAATATAATACTCAAAAATCAAATAATACTAATAAATTTTAGTAAATGCACCTTGGGTTCCAGTAGGCTTCAAAGTGTCCCTATCAGATCTCCTATGATTGTCACTTATTAACAGATTACCATGCTCTTCCTCAATATATGGGAGACAGTTGTGTGGGTTGGTCTGTTGGAGGGGCCCCTAGCAGTGGGATCAGAATCTATCCCTGGTGTATGACCTGGCTTTTTGGAGCCCATTGCCTATGGTGGGATACCTTGCTCAGTCTTGATGCAGTGGGGACAGGCTTGGTCCTGCCTCAGCTGAATGAACCAGGCTTAGCTGACTCCCCATGGGAGCCCTTACCCTTTTGGAGAAAGGAATCAAATCGGAGGGTGGGGGGAAGGAGGTTGGGAGTAGCTGGAGGAGGAATGAGAGGGAGATCTGCATTGAATAAAGACCAGCACTGCTTTGCTACCAGCTAAGCTCTTAAAGAATGGGATATTGCCCCAGGCATCCCTTGGAGCAGGCACTGTAATACACTGAGGAGTCAAAGGTCACATTAAGCCTTCCTGACAGTGCAAATAGGAGAGGAAAAAGTCAACTTTCCTCAAGGAGAATCTGAGGGTGGCCAGTGAGGCAGCCACTAGAAAGCAAGGAAAGCCTCATTTCTTCCTTGACCACACCACACCACAAAGACATCTCCCCATAATGGTTAGGACTGCCCAGTGTGGAGAAGATAAAGCTACCAAGGTTCCTATCATTGCTTTAATTAGTTCTACTTACTGTGGAGATAAAACTCTTAGAAATACAAGGCATGACTTGATTTTGTGTATTTTGTGAGCTGCAGTTTTTATGAGACTTGGTAAAGCCACAGAGGCACAAGAAAGAAGAGTATGAAAGTATGTTATTTTCTAAGTTTTAAAAATAGCTGTAATCATCCAAAAAGACAACTTTAATGTTTTAACCTAAAGTCGTAGGAAGCTTGGAGGAGTTAGTAACCTACTACAATGTACTTAAGAAGGCCCCAGTTGAACCTGCCTGATCCCAAGTTCCCCAGGGGCAGCAGCATAGCTGCACCACAGGAAAACTCCTGAACTTCCTTTCTGAACAGATGCATAAACCTTCCCAGGAAGTCGCCTTCTCCAGTGGGGCTGACATTCGCTCCCCCCTGTGTGTTGCAATACTGACATCCAGTGGTTCCTTCATTAAAGTGCATTTTCAGAGGGGGAAAAAAGGACTTACAAAAGGGATTTTTCCTGTCCCCAAGGTTCCTCTCTCCCCGCACGTCCATAATTGTATGGAAAAAGCGGAGTGGAAAGAAGAGCTCGTGCATCGCAAATAACTCGTCTCTCTTTCTTCATGATGTATACTTCTATGGAGTTATTTAATGTCAGTACATAAACTCAACCTGGACATGAAATCATTCACAACAGGAAATTATCGGATTCATCATTTAAGTAGAAACATTAAGATTTGCTAATAAGTCATTTTCTTTTTTGTAATATTTTTATTTGTATGTAGTGTGTGCCTGCATGTATGTGTACCATGTGCGTGTGGTTGTCTGAATGTATATATACCATGTGTATGCAGATGCCTTCATGTATGTGCACTATGGAGGGGGTGCCTGCATGCATGTGTACCATGTGGATGCAGGTGTGTGTGTGCCTGCATGTATGTGTACCGTGTGTGTACCTGCATGTATGTGTAGTGTGTGTGTGTGTGTGTGTGTGTGTGTGTGTGTGTGTGTGTGTGTGCTCGCGCGCGTGCCTGGATGTAGGTGTACTGTGTGTGCAAGTGCCCTTGGAGGCCAGAAGAGAGTATGGCTCTCCTGAAACTGGAGATCTATCAGTTGAGAGTTGTCAGAATGTGGGTGCTGGAAACCAAACCCCAGCTTCCTGCAGGGGCAGAAAGTGCTCTTAATTACCGACCCATCTCTCCAGGCCTCGAAAATCACTTGATAATATAATAATAATAACTCATTGCTAAAAATTTAAGCATACATTATTATTGTTTTCTTTTCCAGCTTAAGTCTCCACTATACATGTCTATGATTCCAAACCTTAGATTCCACACACTAGTACCATGTTTGTATTTTAAATGGATTAGGAAAAACACTTAGAGATTCATTGGCAATAAAAAGCACAGTTTACTGGGGTCCACTGACACTAACCCCAAAGCACAGCTGGCATTCTGGGTGCACCTATCTCTTGTTTCTTGTAGCATGCATATTTTAAGTGTAAATATTTGCCTTGGGAAGAAATTTCACTGAGCAGTGCTTCCTTCTGTTCAACAAGCTAAAATTCAAACTGTACGACACAAACTTTTTTTTTTGGGGGGGGGGGCTCACCCAAACCATGATTGTGCATATGATGCTATGCAGGGCTGTATCAGTACCAGAGCTCATTGCCAAAACTTTTCTATCAAAATGGTAGTAAGTCAGAAGAATGTTATTCCAGGCAAGAGTGTTTCATCTCAACCACATGAACATGTAACACAATCATGTATTGTGTCTTCCCAACATTGATGAAATCAAAGTATTACAGTATATCCAATATAGAGCCACCTGGTCTGGGTCATGGGAACACATAAAGGAAAAAACTACAAAAACACTATGGTCATCTTGAATTGTTCATTGTAACCCAAGGTCAGCTGTGTCTGCTCCTTGCTGTTCAGAAATCACCTTCTCTTGGGTAAAACCTAGCCCACACTCCCATTCCACATTCCTAAGGACATGAGCTGGTCCTTATATCCTTCCCCCAATTTCTAGATGACCTTGTAAGGCTGACATTATTATCTAGTGCCATCACATCCAGCTGCTGCAGAATCTCTCTCCCCTGTATCAACTACTCTTCTAAGTTACCCTGAGAAGGAGCTACATAAGGTGGGTGCTCTCTCCAACAGTCCTTCACCTTGGTCAAAAGCAAGCACTTAGTACACTGAAGTTGCCTGTTCTCACTGTCTCATTCAGAGGTGTTATCAGTTCCAACACCTTAGCTGCTTCCAGAGTCCCATGGCCACGCATTCCCTGTCAGTAATCGGGCAAAATGCTTAGTCATGCCCAGTGCCATTCCGGGAAGACCTGCCCAACTTGGCCCAGGTTCTGGCCATCAGGCGGCCGTCTGGAAGTTTCCCCTTTTGTTAGACTGCCAGCAGACCCTGCAATCTCCACAACCTGCCCCCACACCTATCTGAGGGAAGGATCCACTTTTGTAAGACTGCAGGCAGACCCTACAATCTCAACACCCTGCCCTCACACCCATCTGCCTGAGACCCCAGCCACTTCCTGAGACTTAGAGACCAGCCCCCAGCTTCCATCCTGCACCTAAACTCCAATCTTGATCAAGGGGTTCCATCTGGACCAGAGAGAGGCTTCCTGAATCTGTCAGCTCTGTCTGGACCAAGTGTGCTGATAAGAGCAAGAACAAATCAACAAAGAGATAGGCAGACATCAAGGCAGATGTACATACAACAAAATAAAGAGCAATACAGCATCACCAGAACCTAGCCCTCCTCCAACAGCTAGACCTGAACATCACAGAATGGAAGAAGCAGAAGAAAACAACCTTATAAGTAACATCATGAAGAGGCTAGATCCTTATATAGAAGAAATCAAAATTGAACTGGAGGAATAGACAAACAAACAATGGGAAGAATGCTATAAAAAAAAAAAAAAACTAGAAGAAAGGACAAATAAAGCAGAAGAAAACAATAAGTTCCTGAGACAAAATCATGAAACAGCAATGAAACAGATGAGGGAAACAGTCCAAGACTTGAAAGGGGAAATAGAAAAAATGAAGAAGACACAAGCAGAGGGAATGCAGGAAATAGAATATCTGAGTAAACGAACAGGAACTTCAGATGCAAGTATAACCAATAGAATGCAAGAGATGGAAGAGAGATCTCTGGTGTTGAAAATACGGTAAAAGAAATAGATTCATCAGTCAAAGAAAACACTACAGCCAACAAAGTCATGACCCAAAATGTCCAAGAAATTTGGGACACCATGAAAAGACCAAAGCTACAAATAATAGGGATAGAGGAAGGAGAAGAATATCAACTCAAAGGCACAGAAAATATATTCAACAAGATCATAGAAGAAAATTTTCCCAACTTAAAGAAGCAAATGCCTATAAGATACAAGAAACTTATAGAACACCAAACAGACTAGACCCCCAAAAAAAGGCCCCTCGCCACATAATAATTAAACTAAACATACAGAAAAAAGAAAGAATATTAAGAACAGCAAAGGAAAAAGGCCAAGTGAAATATAAAGGCAAACCCATCAGAATAACATCCAATTTCTCGATGGAGACTTTGAGAGCCAGAAGGACCTGGACAGATATAGTGCAGACACTAAGAGACCATGGATGCCAGCCTAGACTAATATACCCAGCAAAACTTTCAATCATCATAGATGAAGTGAACAAGACATTCCAAGACAAAGCCAGATTTAAACAATACTTATCCACAAACCCAGACCTACAGAAGGCACTAGAAGGAAAATTCCAACCTAAGGAAGTCAGATACACTCTTGAAAACACAGGCAACAAATAACACCACAGCAGTGAACCCCAAAGAAGAGAAGTAAACACACACTACCACCAAAAAATAAAAATAATAACAGGAATGAACAATCACTGGTCATTAATATCCCTTAATATCAATGGGCTTAATTCACCTATAAAAAGACACAGACTAAAAGAATGGATACAAAAGCAGGACCCATTTTTCTGCTGCATACAAGAAACACACATCACATTCAAAGATAGATACTACCTGAGAATAAAAGGCTGGGGAAAGACTTTCCAATCAAATGGTCTTGAGAAAAAAGCTGGTGTAGCCATCTTAATATCCAGCAAAATAGACTTCAAACTAAAATCAATCAAAAGAAATAATGAAGGACACTAAATACTCATCACAGGAAAGATGCACCAAAAAGAAGTTTCAATTCTGAACATTTATGCCCCAAACACAAGGGCACCCACATATATAAAGGAAACTATTAAAGCTTAAATCACATATAAAACCCCAAACATTAATAGTGGGAGACTCCAACACCCCACTTTCACCACTGGACAAATTTGCCAAACTGAAACTCAACAGAGAAATAAGGGACTTAGCTGATGTTATGACTCAAATGGACTTAATCGATATCTACAGAACATTCTATCCTAAGAAAAAAGAATATACCTTCTTCTCAGCACCCAATGGAAACCTTCTCTAAAATCGGCCACATACTTGGCCACAAAACAAATCTCAACAGATACAAAACAATTGGAATAACCTCCTGCATTCTATCAGACCATCATGGTTTAAAGTTAGATTTCAACAACAACAAAAACTACAGAAAACCTATAATCTCATGGAAACTGAATAATGGCCAACTGAATCACCAATGGCTTAAAAGAAATAAAGAAAGAAATTAAAGATTTCCTAGAGATCAACAAAAACGAATACACAATATGCCCAAACTTATGGGACACTATGAAAGCACTGCTAAGAGGGAAATCATAGCACTAAATGCCCACATAAAGAAGTTGGAGAAATCTCACACTAGTGACTTAACAGCACACCTGAAAGCTCTAGAACAAGAAGAAGCAAAGTTTCCCAGGAGGAACAGACACCAGGAAATTATCAAATTGAGAGCTGGTAACAATAACAGAAACAAAGAGAACAATACAAAACATTAATGAAACAAAGAGTTGGTTCTTTGAGAAAATCAACAAGGTAGACAAACCCTTATCCAAACTAACCAAAAGACAGAGAGAGAGCATCCAAATTAACAAAATCAGAAATGAAAAGGGGGACATAACAACAGGCAATGAGGAAATCCAGAGAATCATGAGGTCATACTTCAAAAACCTCTACTCCAAAAAACTGGAAAATGTAAATGAAATAGATAATTTTCTGGATAGGTACCACATACCTAAGTTAAATCAAGACCAGATCAACCATTTAAATAGTCCAATAAACCCTAAGGAAATAGAATCAGTCATTAAAAGTCTCCCAACCAAAAAAAGCCCAGGACCAGATGGTTTCAGAGTAGAATTCTACCAGATCATCAAAGAAGAGTTAATATCAATACTATTTACATTGTTCCACACACCAATGGAATCGAATTGAAGACCCTGACATTAACACCCACACCTACGAACATATAATTTTTGACAAAGAAGCCAAAAATGTACAATGGAAAAAATAAAGCATCTTCAACAAATGGTGCTGGCATAACTGGATGTCAAGGTGTAGAAGGCTACAAATAGATCCATATCTGTCACCGTGCACAAAACTTAAATCCAAGTGGATCAAAGACCTCAACATAAATCCAGCTACTCTGAACCTGATAGTAGAGAAAGTAGGAAGTACTCTTGAACGCATTGGCACTGGAGATCAGTTTCTAAATATAATACCAGTAGCACAGACACTGAGAGAAACAATCAATCAATGGGACCTCTTGAAATTGAGAAGCTTTTGTAGAGCAAAGGACACAGTCAACAAGAGAAAGCGACAGCCTACAGAATGTGAAAAGGTCTTCACCAACCCCACATCTGATAGACAGCTGATATCCAGAATATATAAAGAACTCAAGAAATTAGACCTCAAAATGCCCAACAGTCCAATTAAGAAATGGGCTATAGAACTAAACAGAGAATTCTCAACAGAGGAAGTTCAAATGGCTGAAAGACATTTAAGGAATTGCTCAACATCCCTAATTATCCGGGAAATGCACATCAAAACGACTCTGAGATACCACCTTACACCTGTCAGAATGGCTAAGATCAAAAGCACTGAAGACAGCTTATGCTGCAGAGGATGTGGAGCAAGGGGAACTCTCCTCCACTGCTGGTGGGAATGCAAGCCTGTACAGCCACTTTGGAAATCAATATGGCGCTTCCTTAGAAAATGGGGAATCCATCTCCCCCAAGACCCAGCTATACCACTCTTGGGCATATACCCAAGGAATGCTCAATCATACCACAAGGGCATTTGCTCAGCTATGTTTGTATCAGCTTTGTTTGTAATAGCCAGAACCTGGAAACAACTTAGATGCCCTTCAACTAAAGAATGGATAAAGAAAATATGGTACATATACACATACTACTCAGCAGAGAAAAACAATGACATCATGAGGTTTGCAGGTAAATGGATGGATCTAGAAAAAATCATCCTGAGTGAGGTAACCCAGACTCAGAAGGACAAACATGGTATGTACTCACTCATAGGAGGATACTAGATATAAAACAAAGATGACTAGACTGTTACACAACTCCAGGGAGGCAACCTAGAAAATGGGACCCTAGGAAAGACCCAAGGATCACCCAATGACAGAGAAATGGATGAGATCTACATGAACAACCTGGATGACAGTGGGAGTAATGAAGGGCAAGATTTGAGGGAAAGAAAGTTTAGGGGAGCAGGAGATCCCAGCTGGATCAAGAACAGAAAGGGAGAATGAGGAATAACAGACCATGATAAATGAAGACCACATGAGAACAGGAATAGGCAGAGTGCTCGAGAGGGCCCCAGAAATCCACAATGATATATCCTCTGTAGTCTGCTGGCAATGGTCGAGAGAAAGCCTGATCTGACCTAGTCTGGTGATCAGACGACTAAACACCCTAACAGTCATCTTGGAACTCTCATCCAATAACTGATGGAAGTGGATGTAGAGATCCTCAGCCAGGCCCCAGGTGGAGCTCCAGGTGGAGCTCCAGCTATCCAACTGTCAAGAAAGAGGAGGGTCTGCAAGAGCATGAATTGTTGAATCCAAGATTGCAAAAAGCAGAGGGACAAATAGCCAAATGAATGGAAGCACATGAATTATGAACCAAAGGCTGTGGAGCCCTCAGCTAGATCAGGCCCTCTACATAAGTGACACAATTGAATAGCTTGATCTGTTTGGGAGGCATCCAGTCTGTGGGACCAGGATCTGTCCTTAGTGCATTAGCTGGCTGTTTGAAACCTTGGGCTTACACAGGGACACTTTGCTCAGTCTGGAAGGAGGTGACAGGACCTGCCTGTACTGAATCCACCAGGTTTAAATGAATCCCCAGGGGTGCCTTGATCCTGGAGGACATGGGAATGGAGGGGAGGGGCTGGGGGGAAGGTAGGGGTGGGGGCGGGAGGGGGAAGGACAGGGGAACCCATGGCTGATGTATAAAATTTAAAACACATTATAATAAAGAAAAAAATCTTCAAAAAAATTCTCATCTGAAAAAAAAATTGATCCACACAATATAAGCAGAAGGAATATTACCAAACTCCTTCTATGAGGCTACAATTACCCTGATTCCTAAACCAAACAAAGATGCAACAAAGAAAGAGAACTACAGACCAATCTCCCTCATGAACATTGATGCAAAAATACTCAATAAAATTCTGGCAAACAGACTCCAAGAACACACCAAAACAATTATCCACCTTGATCAAGTAGGCTTCATCCCAGAGATGCAAGGGTAATTCAACATACAAAACTCCATCAATGTAATACACCATATAAACAAACTCAAAGGAAAAAAAAAAACACATGATCATCTCACTGGACGCAAAAAGGCATTTGGCAAAATCCAACAGCCCCTCATGATAAAGGTCTTGGAGTGATCTGAAATATAGGGAACATACCTAAACATAATAAAGGCAATTTACAGCAAGAAAACAGCCAACTTCAAATTAAATGGGGAGAAACTCAAAGAAATACCACTAAAATCAGGAACAAGGCAAGGCTGTCCACTCTCCCCATACTTATTCAACTTTAAGTTCTAGCAGGAGCAATAAGACAACATAAGGAGAATAAGGGGATACAAATTGGAAAGGAAAAAGTCAAGCTTTCAGTATTTGCAAATGACATGATAGTATATGAGGGACCCCAAAAATTCAACCAAGGAACTGATACAGCTTATAAACACCTTCAGCAACATAGCAGGATACAAGATAAACTCATAAAAATAAAAGCAGTAGCCCCCAATATACAATCGATAAACAGGCTGAGAAGGAAATCAGAGATACATTACCCTTTACAATAGCCACAAATGATATAAAATACCTTGGGGTAACTCTAACTAAGCAAGTGAAGAACCTATATGACAAGAACTTTAAGTACCTGAAAAAAGAAATTGAAGATGTCAGAAAATGGAAAGATCTCCCATGCTCATGGATAGGCAGGATTAACATAGTAAAAATGGCGATCTTACCAAAAGCAATCTACAGATTCAATGCAATCCCCATCAAAATACCAACACAATTCTTCACAGACCTGGAAAGAATAAAACTCAACTTCATATGGAAATACAAAAAACCCAGGATAGCCAAAAGAATCCTGTACAATAAAACAACCTTTGGAAGCATTATGATCCCTAACTCAAGCTCTACTATAGAGCTACAGTAATAAAAACAGCTTGATACTGGCATAAAAACTGACATG
The DNA here is from genome assembly GCF_903995425.1 of Onychomys torridus. Lineage (NCBI taxonomy): Eukaryota > Metazoa > Chordata > Mammalia > Rodentia > Cricetidae > Onychomys > Onychomys torridus. Next base: position 18,108,660 of record NC_050444.1, on the reverse strand, counting down.
TGGACCAATAGAATCGAATTGAAGACCCTGCCATTAACCTGCACACCTATGAACATATAATTTTTGACAAAGAAGCCAAAACTGTACAATGAAAACAAGAAAGCATCTTCAACAAATGGTGGTGGCATAACTGTATGTGAACGTGTAGAAGGCTACAAATAGATCCATATCTGTCACCGTGCACAAAACTTAAGTCCAAGTGGAACAAAGACCTCAAAATAAATCCAGTTACTCTGAATCTGACAGTAAAGGAAGAAGGATGTAGTCTTGAATGCACTGGCATAGGAGATCACTTCCTAAATATAATACCAGTAGCACAGACACTGAGAGAAACAATCAATCAATGGGACCTCTTGAAACTGAGAAGCTTTTGTAGAGCAAAGGACACAGTCAACAAGACAAAGCAACAGCCTACAGAATGGGAAAAGGTCTTCACCAACCCCATATCTGATAGATGGCTGATATCCAGAATATATAAAGAACTCAAGAAATTAGACCTCAAAATGCCCAACAGTCAAATTAAGAAATAGGCTATAGAACCAGACTGAGATTCTCAACAGAGGAAGCTCAAATGGCTAAAAGACATTTAAGGAATTGCTCAACATCCCTAATTATCCGGGAAATGCAAATCAAAATGACTCTGAGATACCACCTTACACATGTCAGAATGGCTAAGATCAAAAACACAGAAGACTGCTTATGCTGGAGAGTATGTGGAGCAAGGGGAACTCTCCTCCACTGCTGGTGGGAATGCAAGCTTGTACAGCCACTTTGGAAATCAATATGGTGCTTCCTTAGAAAACTGGGAATCCATCTCCCCCCAGGACCCAGCTATACCCCTCTTGGGCACATACCCAAGGAATGCTCAATCATACCACAAGGGCATTAGCTCAGCTATGTTCATATCAGCATTATTTGTAATAGCCAGAACCTGGAAACAACCTAGATGTCCTTCAACTGAAGAATGGATAAAGAAAATGTGGTACATATACACAATGGAGGACTACTCAGCAGAGAAAAACAATGACATCATGAGGTTTGCAGGCAAATGGATGGATCTAGAAAAAAATCATCCTGATTGAGGTAACCCAGACTCAGAAAGACAAATATGGTATATACTCACTCATAGGAGGATACTAGATGTAAAACAAAGATGACTAGACTGCTACTCACAACTCCAGGGAGGCTAGCGAGAAAACAGGACCTTAAGAAACATACAGGGATTGCCCAATGACAGAGAAATGGATGAGGTCTACATGAACAACCTGGACATGAGTGGGGGTAATGAAGGGCAAGGTTCGAGGGAAAGAAAGCTTAGGGGAGCAGGAGATCCCAGCTGGATCAAGAACAGAGAGGGAGAACAAGGAATAACAGACCATGATAAATGAAGACCACATGAGAATGAGAAGAAGCAAAGTGCTAGAGAGGTCCCCAAAAATCTATAATGATACCTCAACTGTAGACTACTGGCAATGGTCAAGAGAAAGCCCGAACTGACCTATTCTAGTGATCAGATGGCCAAACACCCTAACTGTCATGCTAGAACTCTCATCCAATGACTGATGGAAATGGATGCAGAGATCCTCGGCCAGGCCCCAGGTGGAGCTCCAGGAGTCCAATTGGCGAGAAAGAGGAGGGATTGCAAGAGCGTGAATTGTTGAGACCAAGATTGAAAAAGCACAGGGACAAATAGCCAAACAAATGGAAGCACATGAATTATGAACCAAAATGTGTGGAGCCTCCAACTGGATCAGGCCCTCTGGATAAGTGAGACAATTGTATAGTTGAACTGTTAGGGAGGCACCCAGGCTGTAGGACTGGGACCTGTCCTCAGTGCATGAGCTGGCTCTTTGGAACCTTGGGCTTACACAGGGACAGTTTGTTCAGCCTGGAAGGAGGGGACTGGACCTGCCTGGACTTAACCTACCCAGTTGAGCTGAATCCCCAGGGGAGTCTTTGCCCTGTAGGAGATGGGAATGGGGTGAGGGTGGGGGCCGGAGGGGAGAGGACAGAGGAACCCATGGCTGATGTGTAAAATTAAATTAAGTTATTAAAAACAGAAGAAGAAAAGAAAACACAAATCAAGCATAAAAACAATGCTTAGTCACTCCAGGGCCTTACATCCTACGTAATCTCTGAACAGCATGGCCATGTAACTATGGCATGCATAGAGTGGCTACATAAGCCCCTTTACACATGCACAAGGAGCTCCTTAAAACCACACTCCACTTGTTTCCTCCTCACTTTCTCACATTTCTCTCTGGCAGTCCTGTTCACTCTTCCATCTTTCCTATTCCCCCTTTAAAAAATTCAAAAAAAAAAAAAAAAACCTCTTAAAAATGTGTTTCCTTGTATCTTGTGCTCTGTTTTTGCCCCCACCCCGGTTAAATAACAAGAGGGTTTCACCCACCTTTATTCTCCTTCCCATATCACCTCCAGAGTGCCATATTTTCTCACTTAAATGGCTCCTTAAAGTAATTTACTGAAACAAGGGGCAATTCTTCACATGGAGACTTCTATCAACAAAATATCCCCGTTACATTCCTATCATGTACTTAAAACATACCCTGAACATATTCAAGACATGTTGCTATGAAAAACATGTACAATTTGCATTTCTCAAATAAAAGAAACTCATTTGCACATAGTGGGCTGCCTGTCAGGAGTTAAATTTAACCTGTTCAGTGGCAGGAGATGCTCTGTGTAGTAAGAGAGAGTCACTGTAGAGCAGGACTTTTGAGTTTGAATCATCTCCATCTCTACATGGTCACAGAGGTGGCAGCATATGTTGGAGCAGGCAACATGAAAGCCAAGGATGGGAAATCATGGCATGCGTACAAAGTTGCTCTCTGAACTTGAATAGAAATTTTGGTTAATTTTTCATTTCAGTAATGAGTAAGACAAAAATTTAAATAATATATAGATAAGTGATAAACCATTACTTTATCAAAGCTGACAGAAACTCTTGCTAAAAATAAATATTCTTAAACACAAAAATACTATTTCCATTTTGTGTGCCATTCTTACCACAAAAATCACATACACGCTGGGTGGTGGTGGCACACACCTTTAATCCTAGCACTCGGGAGGCAGAGCCAGGTGGATCTCCATAAGATTGAGGCCAGCTTGGGCTACCAAGTGAGTTCCAGGAAAGGTGCAAAGCTACCCAGAGAAATCCTGTCTCAAAAAACAAAAAAAAAATAATAAAAAAATAAAAAATCACATACACAACACACTTTTCAATTTGCTTGGCATTACTGGCATTTTATCTGTCACTTTCTTAAGTTTAGATGGAGAGCCAGGAAGTTACAGCCTGACACCTTTTTTTAGTAAAGTAATGTGCTTCGTTATAGCATTTCTATATGTACATGTCATTGTCCTTCCCTCACCTGTTACCATCCCCTTTCCTTCCTCCCATGTCACTACCCAAAAACAGCCCTGTCTTCTCTTGTTGTGTATACATTATTTCATGTATTTCATGTCACATATAAAAATCTAAACCTGCAATAGCTTTCTTGTTCCATTTCCCTCTTATTCTCCCCTCCCTTTAAACTCTCTGCCTTTCACAGCCCCCTTCTACTTTCATGTCTAATATTCACATACATTTAAGTCCAGATATGTTCATGAGAGAACAAGAAGTATTTGTCTTCTGGAGCCTCTGGCATCTGACCTTGTGAGTAAACTTTTATGGTTACACAGATACACTCATTGTTTCAGCATGGTCCATGCTGGTGGAGGGGTGCAGAAGTCTGATAACTGTGGCAAACACTGGATGGTCCTCAGTCCTAACATATCTGCTGCCTGGCCCTTCACAGAAAAGTGCTTCCAACACATTCTGTTCTCTCCCCCTCCCTCTCCCTCTTCCTCCATCTCCCCCCCCCCCTGCCCCCAGTCCCCCCCTTCCTTCCTCCTTTCCTCCCTCCCTCCTTTCCTCCCTCCCTTCATCCATCCCTAGCAACCCTTTTTTTCATATCAGGTTGATACCACAGGTGTCAATATGCCCTCCTAGTTGATCAAACACCCACACTGCCACTATAAGGCCCTCTTCCATTACTGTATTACCTCAATTTCACTCATACCAAGGCTCAGTTACATGTACTTTGATTAAAATTTGAGAAAATGGACAAAACAATGATTTTACAGTGAGTCTTAACTATTGGATTCCATCTCTCTCCAGATGAGTTTAATCTCCTTATAGCAAATGGAGAACATCAAAGAAAACTACAACTGGACTCAGTGCAGTGATCAATTCGTCATAAGGAGCCTATCCCCAATGGATACATCTACATCTCAGCTCCTGCATCTTTGGCTCTGGGAACATCAAAAAAGGGGGAGCAGAAAGGTTGTAAGAGCAAGAATACTAGGAAGTCTGCTATCAAACAATCAAGACATTAACACAGAAGGAGGAAATTTTATGGAGTCCCACACATAGACAAAAACTCAAGATAACTATGGACTGCAGGAAGAAGAGAATTAATCTCTCCTAGGGATGAGCCATTTCACTGGTTGTCCAATGCATCTATGAACTGATAGAGTATATGAAGGGAATTAACCTAGGAATCCAAAGCTACAGAATCTCCATGACCCAAGGCAACAACAGGATGTCCAAGAGGAGTCCCGGTGACAGCCCAGTATGGAGGGTGTAGCAGAAGCCTCCCCAAAGCAGACCAATGACTCATTGCAATGAACACTTACAAGTAAAGGTATATGGACAAAAGGGGGGCTACGCTATAGCTTCCATGCTGAGATTTTTGTTTTGTTTTGTTTTGGTTTGGTTTTTTTTGTTGTTGTTGTTTTCACTTTTAAATTTAGTTTTTCAGGAGACACTGCAAGGGCAGAGAGCAGAAGCAAGAGGACAGGAGGATGAGTGGGATCAGAATGCATGATAGGAAACCCACCAAATCAATAAAAAGTTTAAAAAAAAAGAAGAAGAAGTTGAATCTCCAGATGAAGCTATTAAATTATGGAAACTTGAGAGAAACATTTACCAAAGACTTTATAATTTAATCTTATACAAAGTAAATATAGGGCTGGGGATTTGGCTCAGATTTTAACAGCATTGTCAGGTCTTCTGAAAGGACCAAGTGGATGCCATAACAGGCTGCTCAGTCTTCTCTCAGAGATCAGGCCTCAATTTCAGTTTCCTGAGACTTGAGCAAGCAGTTTCTGGGAGGGCCGTGAACTAAAGACATAGTCCTTGCAGTAGCTCCCTTTCTGCATAGACTCTGACTGCTCAAGGTTCAGCCAGTTGTTTACTATCTGGGACCCCTCACCAGCTTAGAGCTACATGAGTTAATGTGAACATGTGGGCCAGCTAGCCCCCATGTCAGCTCAAGGACAGAACTTGGGCCACTGAGTCAACCCCCCATAGTCAGTATGTGCTAGGCCAGCCAGCCCCCATGGCAGCTCAAAGACAAACCCTGAGACTTGTCCAGGCCTGCCCTCAAATGATAACTGTAACCCCCAACCAGTAAATTCAGAGGTTACACACCCTCACCCAATCATATGATGCAAAGACTTGTACCCCCTGATTGTGGTTTTTCCCTTTAAAAACTCATCACCCTGTCAATTTTTTCAGAAGTGTCCCCAAAAGTGTGGCTGCCTCTGTCTTACTGTCCACTCCATTATTCTTTCTAGGGAAACTCCAAACTGAGAGACTAGGACTGGTTAATGTAATTGCAAATCTATTAATGAAGCAAGGTCTTAAATATTTCTGGAAGATTTGTCTTCTTTAGTAAGTTTCCTCTCTTCTTTTTCTTTCTTTAAAAAAAGTGCTTTGAACTGAAATAGAACTACACCACTCACCCTCTCCTTTCCCGCTCTCCAGCCACTCCCAGCCCCTCCTTCTCAAGTTGATAGCCTCTTTCATTTCATTTTGTCCTTCACTTTTATTTAACTATATACTGAAGATCTTTGCCATTCATCTTTCACAATGATTCTTTCTATATAGTGTTAGATTCTAATGCTTGACCATTATGAATTTAAAAATAGCTTTATATGTGCTATATCAGGCCTAAAACTCTTACAAAATGCAATAAATACCCTAGATATCTGCTCTGGTCTGAGTGGTGAGACCTGTCATGAGTGAGATTACTATCCTCATTACAAAGAGAGAGAGAGAAAGAGAAACAGACACAGAGAGAAAGAGAGAGAGAGAGAGAGAGAGAGAGAGAGAGAGAGAGAGAGAATATTTGGGATTTGATATTATTCGATCATTTAAAAGCAAATAGTCTACATACAAACACATGCATAATAATAAGTATTAGAAAAATATAACAGACTATTTAAGATCTGTGTCTTTCTCTCAAATACAAATAAGCCAAATTTCCTTTCTCCAATAAATACAATTTTATGAATATACTGTGTTTCATGTCTCATCTCATTAACAGCAATAGCAACTTAATTCTGCCATCTTCCTAATGTCTATTTTCACTACAGAGATTTAAAAATGGTATTAAAAGACAGGTGTATAGAGCACTCTTGCAATTCCATCACTCAGAGAGAGAGGCAGGTGGGTCTCTGATTCTAAGCCAGCATGGGATATAGAGCTACTTCCAGGACAGCCAGGGCTACACAGAGAAACCTTGTCTCAAAGATCAAAGAGAGAAAGAGAGAGAGAGAGAGAGAGAGAGAGAGAGAGAGAGAGAGAGAGAGAAAGGAAAGGAGGGAGGGAGGGAGGGAGGAAGGAAGGAAGGAAGGAAGGAAGGAAGGAAGGAAGGAAGGAAGGAAGGGAGAGAGAGAGAGAGAGAGAAAGAAGAAAGAAAGAAAGAAAGAAAGAAAGAAAGAAAGAAAGAAAGAAAGAAAGAAAGAAAGAAAGAAAGAAAGAAAGAAAGAAAGAAAAGAAATAGCATTGTATTTAGAAAGTTAGCATCTAACATGTAACTCCATAGTGAGAATTTCTACCAAGTCCTCTCATTTTTCTGTCCTACATTAACCAACTCTTCTTTCCTGAATGTGCCATGTTTCATTTAGAGATAATAGTTAACTGTCTATCATTGTTTAGCTTTCAAGCCATTTAAGTATACATCAGGAAACACAAATACTAAAGTTGCAGACACACTTTCTAATGAATCTGTAGTAACATTTCATTAATTTAGATCGCTTTAAAGCAAAAGAAGTGCAGCACAGAAATTCCTCCTGCATTTGAACAAAGCATCCTTTGAAAGTGCAGTCTGCACAGAAAGGTCACAGCATGAAGAGGAGTGTGAGAAAAGCCACCTGGAGTGGATGTGGCATTGCACTGTGGTTCCTCCAGCTAGAGTGGCTGCAATGTGAGTGGTTGTTTTCAGTCAATATGCAGACCTTCCCTTTGCTAGAACATTCAGAGCAGCATAGTTTATTTTCTTACTTAACAACCATTTGAGGCTCTGGTGATTTAAATAAGAATGCCCCATAGGCTCATCTGTCAGAAGCCATTGTCACGAGCTATTGCATGCCAGGATACAATTACAGTTTATAGCAATTGATAATTCAGATGTCAACCCACCAAAGGAATCATTCTCTGATGGGCTAACCTGTCGGGCAAGGCTTGTAGGCCACTGACTCTGAATATTGTTGCTTCCATCTATAATTTCTTGTGCAATAACACCTATGATATCTCCCCACTACCATGCATTTCCCATGTAATGTGTACATGTAATCTCATGATTACATCTCAGTCTTATGGACACACATAATTGTGGATGGTCCAGAAGATGGTTCCCCATTTAACTGCATAATTTTAACGAATAGAAATATACTAAAATATGCTTCATAACTAGATCTATTGTTCCATGTGACTGTTAGAAGTCTGTGTTCTATCTTTAGTTACTGACGGGGCAAATTAACCAAAGGAAGTGTCCTTGTGGAACTTTCACAGAGCAGAATTGCAGGTGCCTGGCCTTGTTGGATCAAAACCCTTCAGAAGAATTATAGCAAAGTAGAAGCAATAGTGTAGATGTCTTGCCTTGGTGTATAATAGTCCTTCAAGAGATCAATAGCACCTATGTTGCCCTAAGCTTCCTCCAACAGCACCTTCCTCCTCTGATTCAAAAATCAATTGACACTGTATTTATTTCTACACCAGTATTTAATGCAAGATTTTAGGTTCAGTAGACTATGTTTAGGTCCTGAGATTCAGGTGATTAACTGAAAAAAAAAGGGCTGTTAACTGATTAACCATGTCTGGATATTATTAATCACATACAATAATACACGTATTCTTTGCCTTTTCCTTAACTCTCTCATTGGTTGAGTCTCTTCCCTTGTGCCCTTGTAGCTATCCCTTTAAGAGATAGCCAGAACTTTTTACAACCTGCAGCTATTGTCAGTCACCAGTTAACTGACCAAGTCTTTGCCAAGTGTGACTCTTATCAGAATACTTAAGCCTGAGAGTTGATTTTGTAGTTTTTATTAACAGGTTGTTAATGAATGGATATATATATACACATACATATATATACATATATATATACATATATATGCTTGGGAATGGGTAATGGGAAGAAGAATAAAGATGAAAAAGAAATAAGAACATGAATAAAGAGTGCACAGAATGAAAAGCATTAGCCCATGTTTGTGAAATTATTATAGAAGTCTTTTTCTCTCTCTTCTGGAAACATTTCTCTTAAGGAACTCTGGGTAGAGGCTGGGGGCAGGTACTTCAACCCTACACTTACCAATTTGAATGCTGTTTCCAAGGAGCGACATTATTTGAAAGGATTAGGAGGTATGGACTTTTTGGAGGAAAGGTGTCACTGGGAATGGGCTTTAAAGGGTTTTAAAAGCCAAAGCCAGGTCCAGTGGATCTCCCTTCTTGCTGCCTGTGGACCCAGATGCAGAACTCTCAGCTACCATGTCTCTCTGCATTCTGCCATGCTCCCTGCCATGAGGAGAAAGGACTAAACCTCTGAAACTGTAACAAGCTCCAATTAAATGTTTCCCTTTTTTAAGAGTTGTTGTGGCCATGTGGTCATGGTGTCTCTTCACAACAGAACACTGATTAAGACAGAGACCTTAATCAGACATCAGATCTGAATTGATTACCCTGCTAACTGCTGTGAGAAAAAACCTGGCAAGAAGTAGTTTAAGGGATAAGGGTTTATTCTGGCTCACAGTTTGAAGGTCTATCATGCTGGGAAAGGCTTGGCAGAAGGAACAGGAGGAGGTGTATGACATCACATCTACAAAGAGAGATGAATGCTAGTGATCAGCTCACTTAGTTTTTCTAGCCCAGGATCCTACATCATGAAATTTATGACACACACATTCAGGGTGATCTTCCCTTCTCAGTAAAATCTTTCAGAAAATGCCCTCAGATGTTCCAAAGAGCTGTTTCCTATTGTGAGAACTCTGCCATTGGGCCCAATAGCCAATTGTATGGTTCAATGGGCATAGTGTTCTCTGTAGATATGTGACCTGATAAGAACCTGAAGTGGGGAATGTCTTGACCTCTCTTGTGTGATATGGAGCCCAAAACAGAAAAGCATGAGTAGCGCAGTCCAGAAGAGGCCCAGCTCCCTAGAACTGCTCCGGGGTTGTGAACAGAAGACCTCAGAGTAGCAGGACTTTAGGAAACTTTTTTATCTGAGGTCATTTAGAGATAAGTTCCTATCTATCTGACAGGTAAATAAGGAAACTTTCTCTTTTTCTTCATCTTAAAAAAAAAAATCTCTTTCTCTGAGAATCTCTCTGTCTCCACATAGATGCATTCCACATTTTTACATTCTCCATGCATTCTCCACACAGCCACACACCTCTTTTGCGCAGTTATATCTCTTTTCTATACAGCTTCATTTTCTTTAACATCTCTTTTTTACATAGCTCCACATCCCTTTTCTAAGCACAATTCTTTCTACTCTGCTACATTCCTTCACATATTATTATATCACTTATTTACTCTTCATTCATTTCCTCATTCATTCACTCTCTCACATACTCACTGCTAGCTCTTCATACAGCAGCTCTCTCCATAGCTCTACATAGCAGCCCTCTCATGCTCACACACACATTGACACACCTCTTCTTCCTCTCTCTGCCCAACTTTGGACAATTATATGTTACATTTTCAGGCTCCCATCCATTCTCATAACACACAATAAGTCATACAGTTTCTTTCAGGCTAGGTAGGTCACACTAACCAGCCAGTGCATGTGCATATAGCTCTAAGTTGGTGAGGATTTCTAAACAGAATATAAACAGTTGGCTGAACCTTGAGCCTGTAACATAAACTGAGGCTGGGACTATGTGAAAAAGTCAATTATTGTAGAGAGTTATGTCTATCAAAGTTGCCTCATGTTTGACCTTGATTCAGCAACAAACAACACCTGGGAATTCACCTTTGGGTATTCATCTCCAAGAGCAACCAGTTTGCTTCAAATATGTTCTGAAGTCTAAAATTACCTGTCTTTGTGACTGAAAATACTATTATTTTCCTGTAACAGTTATGAAAAATATTCTAGTATCTTTTCTAATCATCAGAATTATACAGCTTAAACAGAAATCATCTTCCTGACCATCCATAGCTATATATGTGTGCCTCAAAATGGAATATTTTTTATAGATAAACACATAAGCAATGGGGAAAATATCCATAGCTGTTATTGTGGAAGAAATGCAGTGGCACATGAGAGAAATGACAGACAGAAGCAACTGGTCATTTACAGTCAGTGACTCCCCAACTTTGCCAAATGGGACTCCCCATCTGGTGGACTGACCTGACCTGCTAAGTACTAGTTGTCACCTGCTGTGTACTGCCACTGCCTCCTGCAGGTCTCAATCTCTCTTGGGTGGTGCGAGCTAGAGTGAGCAAAGGAGAGGTGTGACTTGCAGTTTGGTCTCCATCTCTCCCTTGGGAACGAAGAGGCAGCAGCAGCTGAATCACAGCTGGATCAACAGTGCCATCTCAGCTTTGTTCTGTATTGTAAGTGCACTGTATTTGATTTCACCTGCTAATAAACCTGAATTGGTCCCAGAATTCTGACCCACTTTAGTTTCTTAGTGAAGATTAACCATCACAACTGTGGTCCTTGTCAACCAAACACACCATTTTAATCATAACATTCCACCCTTGCCCCATAAAGTCCCATTTTCATCTCATAAGGCAAAATGTATTGTTCATTTCAAAAACTCTTCATAGTCATTCATAGTCTCAGCTGTGTTCAAAAGTCCAAGTCTTTTGAGAAGCTCAAGACAAACTGACCCTTTGTAGAATTAAAAAAAAAAAAAAATCTAGATACATATTTCCGATATACAATGGCACAGTAAACATTCTCATTCCAAATGGGAGAAACGGGAAATAGCAAGGGAAGATTAGGTCAAACAACAATAAAACCCAGCAAGGCAAACACTAAATCCCGCAGCTGCATATCCTGCACTCAGTGCTCTTGGAAGCATCATGTGGGCTTCAAAAGCCATGGGTAACCCACCTCTCCAGTTCTGTGGCCTACAGTCAGAGCTTCTTTCTTGAGCTAGCTCCACTCCCTGCCTGTATCTTTCCTCAGCTGTCCCACAGTCATAGCATCTCCAATATTCTGTGGGCTCCATTGAAACTTAGGCTTCGCTTTCACAGATTGCATGGGCTCTGTGACAATAAAGAGCAGGATAGGAGGCTCCAGAAGTTGATCTACCTGCTGACCTCAGGCTGGGGGCTATCAAGCTTCAGGTTAATTTTACAAAATGATGATATGACCACTCCATGGTAAGGTGAAGGGCAAGGTTTTTTTGTAGATGAATTTCTAAACAGTCTTATTAAATAAGAAACACAGAGCCAAATACAGAGGAGTAAGCTGTAGAAATCAGAGCAATAGCCACCAACTAACCTCAGCTTCCCAAAAGAACCTCTTCCTGTCTAATCTATGCCTCTATTGCCTTCCTGTTCTGCCTTCTCATTGGCTCTAAGCCCAGCCACATCACTTCTCATCACTGCCTGTCTATACAGACCTCCAGGTCTCTATGGTTGGTACTGGGATTAAAGGCATGTGTCACCACGCTTGACTGTGTCTTTGACCACACAGAGACTCTGCCTGCCATGTGATCAGATTAAGGGTGTGTACTACCACTGCCTGACTTCTGTTTATGGCCAACCTCTGATCTCCAGGCAAACTTTATTTATTAACATACAAATAAAATATCACATTTCAGCACAAATTAAATATCACCACAGTTTTTATTGTAGATGTAAGAGAGAGAACAGCCAGAGGCACCTGGTAAAGTTTAGAGTAGAGAGAGAAGGAAGTAGATGAATATGACCTGTCGCCTGGACCTGGACATGAGAGAAGCAGGAGCAGAGAGTGAGACAGTGAGGAGAGGGGGGGGGGGGGAGAAAGGGAGGGGAGAAGAAAGAAAGAGACAGGATAAGCATAACTGAACAGCAGGGTTATGCGGAAAATGAGTAGTTGGCAGGAAGGAAGCCTATGAGCTGGAGGGAGTTTAGTTTAGGGTAAGGAGGAGAGGAGAGGAGAAGAGGTAGGATGCTAGCTAGCATGGACTTTGAAACGTGGAACAGGGAAGTTAGGATACTGAGGGCGCCTGGAGGCCAGCACACACTTTAGCATTCTAATAGGCACTACAGACAGTCATTTCCCCTTCCGCCAATGATTAGGGAAATGACTCCTTTTGGTAGAAGTGAACCAGCTTCACAAGTTACTAAAGAATGTTGGCTTTTGTCTAACCACCTGAAATTCACCTATAGTACAAGATGAGCCCATTTCTGGATATTAGGGTGACATTTTGGAGTTTGGGGAGCTGGAATTCCTTTTGGACCTAATGTTAAGGAGAAAGGCGCCTAGCCACTGAAGGAGAGGCTCTTTCCCCATGTACTTCATTGTCTGGGTCCAATCTCCTGTGGCTTGCTCCTTTCAGCTTGTCAGTATCTGGTCCCTCAGCTCTCAACAACTTCCATCCAGGAGGTTCTCTTGCTCTGTGGTTCTGGAAAGTTAAATTCAGTATCCTGAACTTGTGTATGTTCCCTAATCTCAGACTCCCAGGGTATCCCAATTTTACACAATAATTTCCTTACCAAGCTGGGATCCAGCCTCTGCACTCTACATCATCAAAAGTGCCACTCCCCAGCACAACCACCGTTTGCTAAAGGAATCACGGTCTTATCAAATTCCACTACTGGACTGCAGGGTTGTGAGGACTGGGGATGTAGAATTGCCAGTCTGTTTTTACCAGGACCATCCAGTTTGTCTTATGGATAAGGCAGTATTCTGCCTGCCGTCTCCCAACTGGGGAGCAGCCAATCCACTCAACTCACTTCTCTACAGAATATTGTTTTTTCGTTCACTTTTTAGGTTTCCCATGACAACCCTTGTAAATCATGAATACACAATTTCTCTGTTTTTTGTTTTTGGAATAGTGTCCATTCTTTTTCTGATTCTTCTCCTTCAACACATCACATAGAGGCAGCTTCTAATCTGCCATTTAACCCACAAGTATTGCCTTTTATCTTTCAAACCCCCCTAATATCATGAATTTAGCAATTATTTCACCCTACTGGAGTCTACCATCCATCAGTACTACTACATTCTCAGTGTCCGTCATTCTCCTTACACCCTCGCATCCTTTCACAGCACCCCCATCCATCACTACAGTCGTCATTTGCACATGTTTTCAACTTCTTTGCCTCTCTTTCTCTTCTCATTTTCTCTTACAAAGCTCTCACACTGAGGAAGTTCACCTCTCCATGTGCTTGCATCCTTGCAGCTGAATGAAAAAGCACACTGGATAAAAACACATAGCCATGAATAGTCAAGTAAGCTCTTCATGCTGTCCAATAATCAAACCATATTTCCTTCTTTATTCACATTCTTACTACATGTAAGTGCTTTGTTTCATCTCTTCTGGCCTCAAACCTCTGACAAGCGTTTCTACTTGACTTTTAGAAGATATTTTTTTGTTTTTGGTTTTTTTTTAGTTTTTTGTTTGTTTGTTTGTTTGTTTTGTTTTGTTTTTTGCCAGAGCTGAGGACCAAACCCAGGGCCTTGCACTTCCTAGGCAAGCGCTCTACCACTGAGCTAAGTCCTTGACCCCAGAAGATAATTTTTTATTGAAAATTGTTTTCATACAATATATTCTGATTTTGGATTTGCTTCCCCCAATTCTTCCCAGTTCCTCCCTACCTCCCTACCCACCCAAATCATTACCTTTTCTTTCTCTCTCTTATTAGAAGACAAGCAGGCAGCTAAATAATAATTATTATTATTGTGGTGGTGGTGGTGATGATGATGATGAGGATGATGATGATGATGATAAAAATAAAAGCAAACAAACCAGAATAAGACAAAACAAACTAATGGGGGGGGAGTCCCAAAGAACAAGCACAAGAAATATATTCAGATGCTGAAACAAACACATAGATACACATAGAAAACCCATAAAAACAAAATCAGAAAATGTGATATATAAGCAAAAGATCTGAAATGTTTAAAACAATGCCCAAAGCACTGTGAGACAAAAAGCCTCCAAAAATACCATTGAGTTCTTTTTGCATTAGCCGTCTACAGCTGTGCATGGGTACTTGGTACATCTCTGAGAAAATAGACATAAACAGAAGAAAATACCTTTAAGTTTCCACTATAACTTAGTCTATCTGCTTGTGTGTGTGTGTGTATGTTTGTGTGCGTATGTGAAAGAGAGAAAGAGAGGGAGAGATCCCCTCTGCTTTTTCTTTGTTTACCTGCACAAATTGTCCATAATTTAAAGGCAATGCTTCATTGTGTTAACTAGGAGCCATCAAAATTTTCCTGCTCAAGGATGTCACTCCTAAAAATAGCCTTCTTTGTTGCCATTAATGTTTCTTCCTCTGACAACTCCTTTTTTCATGAGCATAACAACAAAGTCATTGCTTTGTTTTGGCTTCTATCTTTAAAAAATGAAAGCTCTCTCATTTCCTTGCTTCCCCTCTAGCCTACACACCATTGTATGCTATCCCTTTACAACAAGACTCCTAATTTAGAATTATCTGTAGTCAATTAATTCCGAGTCTGCACTCATTCCCTTCCTACTCAATTCTCAGCAACCCCAACCAAATGTTCTTATCAAGAGAAAATACTTCCTTTCAAGTACAGTTGCTGCATTCAGGGTATGTCCAGTCCTCATTTCATTGTTCATTTCATCTCATTGTCCCATTTATCAATGGGGTTGTTTGAGTTCTTGTTCTTCAGTTTCTGGTGTTCTTGTAATGTTCTGATATTAACCTTCTGACTGATGTATATAGCATGCAAATATTTTCTCCCATTTATACTGCTGTATCTTTACTTGATTACTTATCTTTACTTGTTGCCTTTGCTTTGTGAAGCTTTTTAACTTCATGAGCTCCACTTTGTTAATGGCTAGCATTATTTCCTGAGCAACTGGAGTTTTAATAAGAAAAGCTTAGTTACATTTACTATTGCTCTGATGAAACATCATGATCAAAGCCAACTTGGACAGAAAAAGTAGAAAATTCCACTCATTGTTCCATATAACAGTTCATCATCAAAACCACTGAGGGCAGGAAATCAAGCAGGGCAGGAACCTGGAGGCAGGAACTGATGCAGAGACCATGGATGCTTCCCATAGCTTGTTCAGCCTGCTTTCTTACAGAACCCAGGATCACTAAACCAGAGGTGTTCCCTCCAACAACAGGATGGGCCCTCCCCCATCAATCACTAACTAAAAAAATCCCCTGACAGGCTAGCCTTCAACCTGATCTTATGAAGGTTTTTTTTTGAGGCTCCTTCCTTGTTGATGACTCTAGCCTGTGCCAAGTTGACATAAACTAGCCAATGCAAAGTCCTTAACTATCCTGAAGAGTTTTCCTTACTTTTTCCTCTAAGTTTTAATTTCTCCCCTACATATTTTGAATCCACTATACTAATATACAATTTTCATTCAATAAAATTCATCAATTTGAAGTACATAATTTTTTTGTTTCACAACAATTAAGAACAAAAAGTCATCTTTTCTTTCTTTTTGTAGTCAATTCATTCCCTGCCCCTATGGTTTCTACAATTTTAAATAAAAAGAATCATATATAATATTTTGATAATGGGATCTTTCACTCACATAATATATTATATCTTATTACTGAGTAGAACTCTGTGGTGATATATTGTGTACCCTAATAAACTTGCCTGAGGATCAGAGGACAGAGCCAGCCACTAGATTAGACATTGAGGTCAGGCGGTGGTGACACACACCTTTAATCCTAGCACTTGAGATCTCATGCCTTTGCCTTGGGAATCCCAAAAAGTAATATGTCAGGGCAGAGAAAGGTATATAAGGCATGAGGAAACAGGAACTCACTCTCTTTAGGCTGAGGATTTTGGAGAGGTAAGAACTAGTGGTGGGCTGTTCTGCTTCTCTGATCTTTCAACTTTCACCCTGATATCTGGCTCTGGGTTTTTTTATTAACAGAGAGTTTAAAATTTGAACAAGAGAACTCTATTCATAGATGTACAACAATTTATTCATTCTTAGTTGAGGAATTCTTCTGAGGCTTTAGTTTTGTTGCTGTTTTAATATTGGTATTAATTCTTTGATAATTTAATACAGTGTATTTTGATCACATTTACTCTTATGCCAACTACTTCCAGATTCATTATCCCCACTCTCACCTCCCTACCTATACAACTTAAGAGTTTCATTCTGCTTGTGGGAAGACAGAAAGATG
Source organism: Onychomys torridus (assembly GCF_903995425.1). Lineage (NCBI taxonomy): Eukaryota > Metazoa > Chordata > Mammalia > Rodentia > Cricetidae > Onychomys > Onychomys torridus. The sequence continues at coordinate 18,092,024 of NC_050444.1, read as the reverse complement.
GGGCTTGGGATGTACTCTGTTAGGGGTGGCTAGAGGCTGGCAGCGTCTCCACAGTCTCTGGGAGCCTGTCCCCTGAGGCTGCTCACTCAGGCAGCTGGTCTCCATGGTGCTTGTTGGGCCCTTTGTGTCTGCAGCGACCACCGCTGATCACCAAGCCACTCACCACATTGCAGAAAGAGATGGTGGAACTACTACAGAAAGTGGAAACAGAAAGAAGCCTGTATTAAGACCACGAGCTTCTTGCTCTGGATGAAGCTAAGCAACTGGCAAAGGAGCAAGCTGACCTTTATGATGATGACCAAGTTGACCAGGGCACAAGACTTAGAAGATAATGTGGGAGCAGGCATTCCTACAAATCAAACCTGGAGCTCGAGTAACAGAAGCTGATTTAAAAAAATAAAAAATAAAAATGACCAAACCTCCTTGCATCTTAAGCTAGACAGGAACATTGTCTTCTTAGTCAGACAGAAACTTGGGAATCAGGATTTTTGGATGCTCCCTCAAGTAGAGTGGCAGCTGAGCGAACCCTGGCCACCCTCTCAGAAAACAGCATGGAAGCCAGGTTCCTAGGGAATGCACCTTGTGACCACTACAAGTTCAAACTCCCCAAGGCAATTCGGATGGAGAGTGAAGTTGGGGTCAAAATCTTCTTCTTCAAAGCTCTGATACTCACAGTAGACTTTCCACAGGCTGGGAAGAAGGCCTGTCATGTGTGGGCCAGTAAATAAGAGCTGGGCAACTATCTGCAGCCCAAGTACCTGGCTCAGGTCAGGAGGCTTCTTCTGGACTCCTGATGGATGCAGCTGCTTGTGGATGATGCGCACATAAGGCAAGTGCTAGGACCTCAGGAACAGCGCTGATACTCATTTTCAGGGACAGTCAAGCACCAAACTAAATTCTGAAAGTTAAATGCGTTTGTCATTGTGTTGGATTTTGATTTGTCCTTGGGGGACAATTGGCTTTGCTATATAGCAAGTTAAAGCATTATGTTATTATAGTAACTTAACAGACCTACTGGGCCTGGAAGAAAGAACAGTGGAAATGAATTGACTTTAAATTCCCAAGTTCTGAGTAAGTTTCTAGGCTCATGAAAAGCCTAGTTATATAGCTTCTTAGCTGTTTTCCATTTTATTTTTCCCTTTCCATTTGATAGGAAGGACATATCTTTTTTCTCTCTCCCTCCGTTTTGGAAGTTTTATATTTAGACGGAGATTGATTGCTTCATAACTGTTTAGTACTAATCATTTGAAATAAAGTGACTTCTCTCTAATCAGCCAGTGGAAGAATCACGGCCAGGTCATGATGTGTATCAGAGTTGTGGTAGCTGGTGGTACCCAGGGAGAATGCTGTCTTCTTGCCTCTGGGTTTGGATCCTTAGCTGATGAGTGTGGTTTGGTCATTATTCATCCCAGAAGCTGGCATACAAAGCACAATGAACACTGGCCACAGGGGAGAAAACGAGTTTTCTTCTTCATGTCTGTTTTCTGTGCGTTAGTGTTTTGCCTGCATGTATGTCTATGTGGGGGTGTCAGATCCCTGCAACTGGAGTTACAGACAGTTGTGAGCTGTCATATGGGTTCTGGGAATTGAACCCAGATCCTGTGGAAGAGCAACCAGTGCTCTTAACCACTGAGCCATCTCTCCAGCCATGAATGCTCAAGTTTTCTTCTTTTTTAACCCTATGGAGTCCCCTGTGTTATCTAACTCTTGGGAGTGGGGCCTGCTCTGGAGTGTGGTCAACTTACCTAGGGTCATACCACTAAAGAAAACTAACAATCCTGAAAGCTATTGCCAGTAGCTCCTTGGCTACTCATGGGATTACATGTCTAGATCTCCCACTTCTATCATGAAATTTTGTCTGGCTTGAGCTTATATGGGTCTTGTGCATGCTGTCACAATTTTTGTAATTTCATTTGTGCAACTGTGCTGCTGTGTCTGGAAAACATGATTTCCTTGAAATTACCTACCACCATGGGCTCTTACAACCTTTATGCTCCCTCTTCTGTCAAGATCCTGGATCCATAGGGAAAGGTTGCAATATAGATGTCCTATGGTTACTCCCAGAACATCCATACTGGTGTTGCACAAATGGGTATGTCTTGTCAGACCAGTTCTTGTTGTAGCTAGCAGGATATGTGACTGGGTAAGATTGATGATCACTTTTTTCCTCTGATAGCATGAACAGTATTTTCCAGCACTGGGAAAGTTGTCTAGTGGAGATGAAGCTTCTGGGTGAGTACAAATCTCCATATTCTGTGACTCAACTGTATGTCTTCAGCAATAGAGTCTCACTGTCACATTCTAGAAGGTAACCAAGAGTAATAGCAATAGCCTGTATGTGACCCCACTGGCCAACAACTCAAAAGGAATAAACCATTCCTGGTCAGGAGGAATATTTGCTAGCATATGATATCTACATGGGGTATCAAAAATAAATAGAGCAACAAGATGGCTCAGCAGATAAAGCCACTTGCCTCCAAGCCTGACAATTTGCATTTAAATTTTGGGACATAAATGTTAGGGAGAATCAACTACCATGTTATCTTCTAGGCCCCACCCACATGCTGTGGTATTCACATACATACACATATAATAAATTAATTAATTTAAAATTTAAAAAATTGTACCATACCACTCTTTGGTGGATTGTCCATCATGGTTTTGATTTTTATTCCCTTAATAACTAATATTGAACATCTTTTCATATCCTTATTTGTAAGTTTATTTAAAAATATCTACAGAGTTTTCAAAACCTGTTTTTGTTATCAGATGTTTATTATTTATTTTGAACTGCAAGTTTTTTATATCAGATATGTCTATTGTCAGATGTGTTTTGCCAATATATTCTCCCTTTTGTGACTTTCCTATTTTGTAATACCGTATTTTGAAGGACCAATATAATCTAAATTAACTTCTTTATCATATTTCCCTCTATTATTCATTTCTATGTAAACACTAAGAAGTATCAATGTTACAGAAGTATTGCCTATCTTTTATTCTATGCCATAATTAATTGAAGATGAGAAAATTCTGACTGCAAAGTAATACAAAGATTCCCAAGTGTTGTGGGTAAAAGCATCACCTGGTTCTTGCTGCAACCTCCTCTCACTTTCTATTTCCAGAGACTGTAGTTGTGTCTGCATAGGCTGGGGTCCAGGACTGGACATTTTGCAAGCACCACAGGCAGTCCTAAATCTATAATTAAAGAACCAAAATTCAGACAGCACTTCCAAGTGCCTGTTGTCCTCACTGATCTTCCTGCTTCCCCGACTTCATTGTAGGCATCATCTTAATAATGTCCAAAAGATGGAACGCATAACAGCTAGCCAAAACATCTGGACACAACCAACCTTTAATGAAAGTACCTGAAAAAAATGTTTCTGTTCTGAATATACACAGATTTTTCTTTTTTATTATTCTTTTTTAAATTATTTTATTCACTTGACATACCAACCACAGATCCCCCTCTCATCCCTCCTCCCACTCCTCCCCCAACCTGCTCCCCTACCTCAGTCCACACCTCATCCCCCTCGCCAAAAGGGTAAGTTCTTCCGGTGGGGGGGGGGGGACAGCTAAGTCTGGTATATTTAGTTGAGGCAGGACCAAGACCTTCCCTGCTGCATCAAGGGTAAGCAAGGAGATTTTTTTTCTTATCATGATCCTCTAAGCAATACAGCATTTATGTATATTCAACTCAGTAAGTAATCTAGAGGTGATCAAACAAAGCAGAATGTGGAATAGATTAATGCAAATACTACATCATTTTGTGTGAGTAACTTCACTGAGAATATGTACACTTTAGCAGAACCAATACCCAGAGATGCCAAGAGATAACCGTATATGCATATGAACTAAATTGTATGTATACTATCCAGCATATGTATTTTTAGTTCAAAATGAAGAGTAGCACAATTTTTCTCAAATAAAAACTTGGGAAAATAAGCAGGGAAGCCCAACCCTCATCATACCTACTTCAATGATGCATGTGTTCTCAGAACCCTTTTCCATTATGCAACAGCAGCATGGGAAAGCATGGCTTGCCAGGTGTTTGGGTACTTTCCTCAGGAGCTTGCTGTTTGGCTGCTTCCATTTTTGCATGCTTCTTGGTCTGCAAACTACCAAGTTTTCCCTTTGTGAATGTCAGCCATAGGAGCTTGCATTTTGTTCCGAGAGCACACAAGATGCTTCTCTCTTGTGCTGCCCCTTCCCTCAGATAAGCTGTTGAGTTCCAGACTAGAAAGAAGTGGTTGATCAGTCATTGGGGACCACTTTCTAGGGGACTGGAGAGAAATGCCCAAAGATGGACAAAAACAGCAGCAGCTGGGAAGACTAAAACAGATCTTCTCAAATGGCCCTCTTCCTAGTACTCCTGTGAGCAAGCATGGTTCTGTACTATGAAAAGCAAACATGGTGCTCTGATTTTCTGTTTTCCTTGTACCTCTGGTCAAATCTCATTAGTGGCTACAGTCACTCTTAGTGGTTTTGTGAGGGCCTGAGGAAAGGCTGCACATACTCATAGGACCAGATCTGAGAGCCAAGGTCTCACATCTTGCCTGAGGCCAGAGCACTCTGACAAGGGTGATGAGTGACACGCTCCTGGGGAGGAGAACAGAAGTCATGACTGTGAGGTCCTGTGATCCCTCCCGTCACTGGGCCTCACTCTACTCCCAGCAGTGGAGAATCAAACTACCAGTGAAATATGAACTTGTGTGGACTCCCTTTTTTGAAGAATTCTGGTTTTCCATAGCCATACAAAACTTTAACCCTTTCCATGCAATTATTTGAAAATAAATCCTGAATTTTGTAAATCAAGGCCTAAACTCTATCCTTTACTCTCTAGTACAGACACATCAGAGAATCCTAAAAGACATTCACATTATGCTCCTTAATTATAGAGCAGCAGGTCCAAAAAAAAAAACCTACATTTCATTTTTCATGATTGGAGGATTTAAAAATCTAAGCCAAATATAATGCAAAATAAAAACCTAAAAAATGTTGTACCAGGAAAATTAATCCTAACAAAAGATGTCAACCTATAATTTAATGAGCTCAAAATTACTCTAATCTCTTTTTAATCTCCAAATATCCTTCACTATTAAGGATATGAAAGTACATGTATGAATCAGAAGTGATTCATGCAGGCACCCAGAGAATGTTGGGCTCCTACCAGCTTTCTTAACTTGGTAGCTTTATTCTCATAGAAATGAAACCAAGGAGAAGTCTAGATATGACTTTCTGAACTTTATTGTTGAGTGTGAACTGGTCTAGCCTCTCCAATTGGTCATTCAAATAATGACTGTGGAAACACATTCTATATTTATGTACAGAGCTGTAACAATTATGATATAAAAATAATAATTTGTTGGATAATAAAACAGACTATTCATGACCCACATACATTAAAAATAGTCTCAAACACATAATGGTTCTATTTTCTCACTGTCTCTGGCAACATGTTAGACTGCAATTAATATACAAGACACTAACTCTGAAGTTACCAAGTCCTGAGTTCTGTGGTCTAATACATTAAATTAGGGGCAGTTATAAAATTCTGAAGGTTGACTACCTACTAGCAGAAAAGCCATAGATTTCTACATCATGCTCTAATACAGAACTTTTCTAACTTTATTGATTATTAATTATTATGACAGAATATCTAAAAATGCAACTTAAGGAAGAATTTATTTTGGCTCACACCTTTAGAGTACAGTATATCATAACAAGGAAGTTATTGTAGCAGCAGCCTGAGTTAGCTGGTCATATTGAGTCAGTAGTGAAGAAGGAAAGAGCATTGAATGTCTATGTCCAATTTGCTTTCTCCTTTGTATTGAGCCAAGGACCCCAGCCTATGGAATGGTGCCACCCACTTTGATTGTGGCTCTGTTCACATCCACTAATCTAATCCAGAAAATCCCTCATAGGTATACTTAAAGGCCAAGGAGTAGCACCTACAATAGGCTGAGCCCTTGCACATCAGTAATCAAGAAATGGCCCCCTACAGACTTCCCTGTAGGCCAATTTGATGGAGTCATTTTCTCAACTGAGATTTCCTCTTCCCAGATGACCCTAACTTGGGTCAAGGATGACAAAAACTAAGTTAAATGTCACAACTGTGTATATGAAGCTCCTAAGACTCGACTGAATGAGAACAGTTAGAACAGTGGCTCTCAACTTGTGGGTCACAACACTTTTGGGGGGTCAAACAACTCTTTCACAGCAGTCTCCTAAGATCATTAGAAAACACAGATATTAACACTACATATCATAACAGCAGCAAAATTACAGTTAGGAAGTGGTGACAAGCGTAATTAAATGGTTGGGGATCACCACAACAAGAGCAACTGTAGTAAAGAGCTGCAGCATGAAGAACACGGAGAACCACTGGGAGAGAAGGATGTAGAGTCCTTTGGGTCTATGGCCAAGAATAGCATAACTGGATCTTGAGGAAAACCTATTCCCAGTTTCCTGAGGAACCACCACCCTGATTTCCATAGTGGCTGTACAAATGTGTACCCCTAGCAGCAATGAATATGTTTTCTCATTTCCCTATGTCCTTGCCAGCATGAGCTGTCATTTGTTTTATTGATCATGGCCATTCTAATGTGTAAATGGAAATATCAAAGTGGTTTCAATTTGCACGTTGTTGCTGACTAAGGATGTGGAACATTTCAAGTGTTTCTCAACCATTCGTGTTTCATCTTTTGAGAATTCCCTACTTGATTCTTACCCCATTTTTAGTTGGGTTATTTATTTTCTTCATACCCAATATTTTTAGTTCTTTATATATTTTAGATACTAAACCTCTTCCAGATGTGTAATTGGTAAAGATATGTTCCCATATGTAGCCTGATGCTTTTCCCAAATGATGCTGGCCTTTACCACACAAAAGCTTTTCAGCTTCATGAGGTCCCATTTACTAAGTGTTGGTCTTAGTGCCTGCCTTATCAGTTGTAGCAGTTTGAATGAAAATGGCCCCATAGGCTCATAGGCACTGGCACTATTAGGAGGTATGTTCTTGTTGGAGTAGGACTTGGAGGATGTGTGCCACTGGAGGGGGCTTTGAGGTTTCAAGTGCTCAAGCCAGACCAAATGTCTCTCTCTTCCTGCTGTCTGCCTGCATGCTATCATGCTTCCCACCATGATGGCAGTAGATTAAACCACTGAAATGTAACACAGCACCAATTAAATGCTTTCCTTTATAAGAGTTGTTGTGTATGTGGTATCTCCTCACAGTAATAGAAACCCTAATTAAGACAAAAAGTTGGTATCCAGTGCTGGGTTATTGCTGTGATAGGCCTGACCTTGTTTTTATGTGGAGGAATTTCAACTTTTGGTACTTTGGGTTAGGAAAGCAGTGGGATGCTTTAAGTGCTGTTTAATGAGCCATACTAGTAGGAGCATGGAAAACACACGTGCTCAGAGTTACTTCAACTGTCAAGGGCTCACTCAAGAGGTTTCAGAGAATTTTAGTATGTTGCCTAGAGAGCATTCTTGTGAGATTTTGGCGAAGGAAGTGGCTACTTTTTGCCCTTGTCTAAAGAGTCTTCCTGAGGCTAAAATGAAGAGTTTTGGATTAATTCCATTGGCAGATGAAATCTCAGAATAGTCTAGTATAAACTCTGTTGTGTGGTTACTAGTGGTAACTCTGATGAATATGTATAATGAAAAGGAGAAAGCTGAGCAGACTAAATTACAAAATGTAATTTTTGAGGAGAAAAAAAATAGCACCAGGAAGTAAAATGTAGCTAAGTCTTGTGTTCAAGGAGATAAACAGATTAAGAAATGAAATATAGGGAGTGGTGACCTCAGGGCAAGATCCCACCAGCTAAGTTTCCAACTTGTAAAAAGAAAAAAGCTTAATGCCAGGTATGATGGGGCACACCTTTAATCCAAGCACTGGGGAGACAGAGGCTGGTGTATCTCTGAGTTTGAGCCCAGCCTATTCTAGAGATCCAATTTCAGGGCAACCAAGCTTAGGCAGTGATGGGCAGAAAGCTGGTAAAGTTGTATTTGAAAGAGGGGACATGTTCCAGCCCCAGTAAACAGCAGAACTTGGCAGCTTTTGCCACATGGTTCTGGCTTTAGAGTTAAGGACAGAAGAAATGGGTTGTGGAATTTGCCTCAGTGCCTAAGAAAGGCCAGTAAGGCCAGGCATGTGTCAGGGCTGTCCCTGAATGGAGGCATAGGAGAGAAGCCATTTCATAAAGCCGTGAAGTTGATGTCAGTATTGCTTTGGAGAACCCAAGATGTTAGAGATGCCAGAGTCATGAGAGAGCTCCTAACAGGGAGTGGAAACAGCCCAAAAGAAAGAAATATGTTGAAATTAACAAAGCTAAAAGGAATTGGGATCTGCAAAGCATTTTGACATCAGACATGGAGATGCACAGTTCAGAGTTTGCCTAGCTGGTTGTCGGTCTTGCTTTATTCCAGTATGTTCTCGCTCTGCTCCCTTCTCTGCATTTTGGAATGTTAATGTATATCCTGTGCCATTATATGTTGAAAGTATGTGATCTTCTTTTTTATTTTGATTTTACAGGGAATTACAATAAGAGACTGTATGAATCTCAGAAGAAAATTTGGACTTTAAAACATTGTTGAGACTGATAGACTATGGGGACTTTTAAAGTCGGACTAAATGAATTTTGCATTATGATATTGTTAAAGGTTTATGGGGGACAGGGAGTGGAATGTAGCAGAGTATAATTGGCCCTTATAATCTCATAGGGAGAGGAACTAATATAGTGTGGCTTTGTTGGAGTGGGTATGGCCTTGTTAGAGGAAGTGTGTCACTGTTCTGGGTGGGCTTTGAGGTTTCCTATGCTCAGGATACAGCCCAGTGTCTCAATCAACTTCCTGTTACCTTCAAGATGTAGGACTCTGTGGGGAGACCATGCCTCACCCCTACATTTCCCCAGGGTACTCTTTTTTTTTGGGGGGGGTTCAAGGCAGGATTTCTCTGTAGCTTTGGAGCCTGTCCTGGACTAGCTCTGTAGACCAGGCTGACCTCAAACTCACAGAGATCCACCTGCCTCTGCCTCCCAAGTGCTGGTATTACAGGGGTGCGCCACCACCGCCTGGCCAGAGTACTCTTGAGTAGAAGCAGCAGAAAATATTAGTTAGAAAGGTAGAGAGGAGAGAAACAGATAGAAAATACAGGATAGCCTCAAGAGGTCTGGATCCTAATCCATCAGGCCTCAACTGTCTCTACCCTAGGGTATTTAAAGGAATGCCAAGGGGTGGAGCAAAAGACCTCGCCCCAGCACAGCCAAGTCCAGACCATCTCAGACACCTGTACTCAGGCCCATGGTCCAATCATCCTCTCTATGCAGACCTGCTGGGTAAAGCCTAAATGGGCTTCAACTGGACTCTCAACTACTTCTCCAGCACTACATCTGCCTGCATACCACCATGCTCCCTGCCATGATGATAATGAACTGAACCTCTGACACCATAAGTGAGCCATATGAATTAATTGTTTTCCTTATTAGAGTTACTGTGGTCATGGAATCTCTTCACAGCAATAGAACCTGTAAGACAACCCTATTGAAGAAGACAACATTTGCCCATCTAATTAAACACAAAAAAGTCAAGTTGGTGCCTAGCAAGAGCCCTGATCCCTACTGACTTGAAGGTACTTGAAGGTACCCTGGATCCTACCAAAGAAAAGAGGTAGTTACCAACCCAGCTAAAAACCCTGTCACCAAAATGATGACCTGCATATGATCATATACTGGTGCAATATTAGCACAAACATTTTGGAAGTAATCAACCACTATCTGATTGAATGTATAGAGATGGAACCCATCTAAGACCTGATACTGAACAGATCATGGGACTAAGGGAAATTAAATACTATCATTCTATTAAAGGAACATAGCAGTAAAATGACTCCTAATAATATACTGCTTTACCCATATACCAGTTTTTTGCTCATCAAAGGAGAAGTTTCTTTTGCAGTAGATGGGAACTAACACAGACACCCACAAGTGGACAATGCACAGGAGACTCTGGGTTTGAGTTACCACACTCAGGATGATTCTTTTCTAGTTCCATCCATTTGCCTGCAAATTTCATGCTATCAATGTTTTTATCTGCTGAGTAGTACTCCATTGTGTATATGTACCACATCTTCTTAATCCATTCTTCAGTTGATTTCCAGGTTCTGGCAATTACAAATAATGCTGCTATGAACATAGTTGAGCATAGTTGTGGTATGATTGAGCATTCCTTGGATATATGCCCAAGAGTGGTATGGCTGGGCCTTGAGGTAGTTCGATTAACAATTTTCTGAGAAACTGCCATACTGACTTCCACAGTGGTTGTACAAGTTTGCATTCCCACCAACAGTGAAGTAGTATTCTCTTTGCTCTGCATCCTCTCCAACATTTACTGTCATTATTGTTTTTTATCATAGCCATTCTGACAGGTGTAAGGTGGTGTCTCAGAGTCATTTTGATTTGCATTTCTTTGATGATTAAGGATGTTGAGATTTCTTTTTTTAATTATATTTGTGTTTTAATTTTACATATCAGCCATGGGTTTCCCTGTCCTCCACACTCCAGACCCCAACCACACTTTCTCCACAGCCCCTCCCCTCCATTCCCATCTCCTCTAGGGCCAAGACTCCCCTGGGGATTCAGAGCAACCTGGGAGATTCAGTACAGGCAGGTCCAGTCCCCTCCTTCCAGGCTGAGCATGTGTCCCTGTGTAAGCCCCAGGTTCCAAACAGCCAGCTCATGCACTAAGGACAGGTCCCAGTCCCACTGACTGGGTGCCTCTCAAACAGTTCAAGCTATTCAATTGGCTCACTTATCCAGAAGGCCTGATCCAGTTGGGGGCTCCACAGCTTTTGGTTCATACTTCATGTATTTCCATTCATTTGGCTATTTGTCCCTGTGCTTTTCCAATCTTGGTCTCAACAATTCGCACTCTTACAGTCCCTCCTCTTTCTCGACAATTGGAGTCCTGGAGCTCCACCTGGAGCCTGGCCAAAGATCTCTGTATCCACTTCCATCAGTTATTGGATGAGAGTTCTAGCATGACAGTTAGGGTGTTTGGCCATCCAATCACCAGAGTAGGTCAGTGTGGCCTTTCTTTTGACAGTAGTCTACAATGGAGGTATCTTTGTGGATTTCTGGGGACCTCTCTAGCACTTTGCTTCTTCCTGTTCTCATGTGGTGTTCATTTATCATGGTCTGTTATTCCTTGTTCTCCCTTTCTGTTCTTGATCCAGCTGGGATCACCTGCTCCCCTAAGCTCTCTTTCCCTAGAAACATACCCTTCATTACTCCCACTCACGTCCAGGTTGTTCATGTAGATCTCATCATTTCTCTGTCATTGGGTGATCCCTGTGTCTTTCTTAGGGTCCTGTTTTCTAGGTAGCCTCCCTGGAGTTGTGAGTAGCAGTCTAGTCACCTTTGTTTTACATCTAGTATCCTCCTATGAGTGAGTACATACCATGTTTGTCTTTCTGAGCCTCACTCAGGATGATTTTTTTCTAGATTCATCCATTTGCCTGCAAACCTCATGATGTCATTGTTTTTCTCTGCTGAGTAGTCCTCCATTGTGTATATGTACCACATTTTCTTTATCCATTCTTCAGTTGAAGGGCACTAGGTTATTTCCAGGTTCTGGATATTACAAACAAAGCTGATATGAACATAGCTGAGAAAATGCCTTTGTGGTATGATTGAGCATTTCTTGGGTATATGCCAAGAGTAGTATATCTGGGTTATGGGGGAGATAGATTCCCAATTTTCTAAGGAAGAGCCATATTGATTTCCAAAGTGGCTGTACAAGCTTGCATTACCACCAGCAGTGGAGGAGAGTTCCCCTTGCTCCACATCCTCTCCAGCATAGCTGTCTTCTGTGTTTTTGATCTTAGCCATTCTGACAGGTGTAAACTGGTATCTCAGAGTCATTTTGATTTTCATTTCCGTGATAATCAGGGATATTGAGCAATTTTTTAAATGTCTTTCAGCCATTTGAGCTTCCTCTGTTGAGAATTCTCAGTTTGGTTCTATAGCCCATTTCTTAATTGGACTGTTGGGCATTTTGATGTCTAATTTCTTGAGTTCTTTATATAGTCTGGATATCAGCTGTCTATCAGATGTGGAGTTGGTGAAGACCTTTTCCCATTCTGTAGGCTGTCGCTTTGTCTTGTTGACTGTGTCCTTTGCTCTACAAAAGCTTCTCAGTTTGAAGAGGTCCCATTGATTGATTGTTTCTCTCAGTGTCTGTGCTACTGGTGTTATATTTAGGAAGTGATCTCCTGTGCCAACGCGTTCAAGACTACTTCCTACTTTCTCTTCTATCAGCTTCAGAGTAACAGGATTTATGTTGAAATCTTTGATTCACTTGGACTTAAGTTTTGTGCACGGTGACAGATATGGATCTATTTGTAGCATTCTACACGTTCACGTCCAGTTATGCCAGCACCATTTGTTGAAAATGCTTTCTTTTTTCCATTGTACAGTTTTGGCTTCTTTGTCAAAATTATGTGTTCATAGGTGTGCAGGTTAATGCCAGGGTCTTCAATTCGATTCCATTGGTCCACATGTCAGTTTTTATGCCAGTACCAAGCTGTTTTTATTGCTGTAGCTCTATAGTAGAGCTTGAGGTTGGGGATTGTGATGCCTCCAGAGGATATTTTATTGTACAGGATTCTTTTGGCTATGCTGGGTTTTTTTGTTTTTCCATATGAAGTTGAGTATTCTTTCCAGGTCTATGAAGAATTGTGTTGGTATTTTGATGGGGATTGCAGTGAATCTGTAGATTGCTTTTGATAAGATCGCCATTTTTACTATGTTAATCCTGCCTATCCATGAGCATGGGAGATCTTTCCATTTTCTGACATCTTCTTCAATTTCTTTTTTCAGGGACTTAAAGTTCTTATCATATAGTTCCTTCACTTGCTTAGTTAGAGTTACCCCAAGGTATTTTATATCATTTGTGGCTATTGTAAAGGGTGATGTATCTCTGATTTCCTTCTCAGCCTGTTTGGCTATTGTATATAGGAGGGATACTGATGTCTTTTAGTTGATCTTGTATCCTGCTATGTTACTGAAGGTGTTTATATGCTGTATCAGTTCTTTGGTTGAATTTTGGGGGTCACTCATGTATACTATTATGTCATCTGCAAATAGTGAAAGCTTGACTTCTTCCTTTCCAATTTGTATTCTCTTAATCTCCTTATGTTGTCTTATTGCTCTGGCTAGAACTTCAAGTACTATATTGAATAATATTGGGAGAGGAGACAGCCTTATCCTGTTCCTGATTTTAATGGTATTGCTTTGAGTTTCTATTTAATTTGAGTTGGCTGTTGGCTTGCTGTAAATTGCCTTTATTATGTTTAGGTATGTTCCCTGTATTCATGATAGCTCCAAGACCTTAATCAAGAAGGGGTGTTGGATTTTATCAAATGCCTTTTCTGCATCTAGTGAGATGATCATGTGGTTTTTTCTTTTTTCAGTTTGTTTATATGGTGTACTACATTGATGGACGTTCATATGTTGAACCACCCTTGCATCCCTGGGATGAAGCCTACTTGATCATGGTGGATAATTGTTTTGGTGTTTTCTTGGAGTCTGTTTGCCAGTATTTTATTGAGTATTTTTGCATCAATATTGATAAGGGAGATTGGTCTGTAGTTCTCTTTCTTTGTTGCATCTTTGTTTGGCTTAGGAATCAGGGTAATTGTAGCCTCATAGAAAGAGTTTGGCAATATTCCTTCTGCTTCTATTATGTGGAACAATTTAAAGAGTATTGGTATTAACTCTTCTTTGAAGATCTGGTAGAATTCTGCACTGAAACCATCTGGTCCTGGGCTTTTTGGTTGGGAGACTTTTAATGACTGATTCTATTTCCTTAGGGGTTACTGAACTATTTAAATGGTTGATCTGGTCTTGATTTAACTTAGGTATGTGGTACCTATCCAGAAAATTATCCATTTCTTTTAGATTTTTCCAGTTTTTTGGAGTAGAGGTTTTTGAAGTATGACCTCATGATTCTCTGGTTTTCCTCATTTTCTGTTGTTATGTCCCCCTTTTCATTTCTGATTTTGTGAATTTGGATGCTCTCTCTGTCTTTTTGGTTAGTTTGGATAAGAGCTTTTCTGTCTTGTTGATTTTTCTCAAAGAACCAACTGTTTGTTTCATTAATTTTTTTGTACTGTTCTGTTTGTTTCTATTTTATTGATTTTAGCTCTCAATTTGATAATTTCCTGGCATCTGTTCTTCCTGGGAGACTTTGCTTCTTCTTGTTCTAGAGCTTTCAGGTGTGCTGTTAAGTCACTAGTGTGAGATTTCTCCACCTTCTTTATGTGGGCATTTAGTGCTATGAATTTCCCTCTTAGCACTGCTTTCATAGTGTCCCATAAGTTTGGGTATGTGGTGTATATTCATTTTCATTAATTTCTAAGAAGTCTTTAATTTCTTTCTTTATTTCTTCCTTAAGCCATTGGTGATTAAGTTGAGCATTATTCAGTTTCCATGAGAGTGTAGGTTTTCTGTAGTTTTTTCTGTTGTTGAAATCTAATTTTAAACCATGGTGGTCCGATAGAACACAGGAGGTTATTCCAATTGCTTTGTATCTGTTGATATTTGCTTTATGGCCAAGTATGTGGCCGATTTTAGAGAAGGTTCCATGGGGTGCTGATAAGAAGGTATATTCTTTTTTGTTCGGGTGGAATGTTCTATAGATATCGATTAAGTCCATTTGAGTCATAACATCAGTTAAATCCTTTATTTCTCTGTTAAGTTTCAATTTGGCAGATCTGTCCAGAGGTGAAAGTGGGGTGTTGGAGTCTCCCACTATTAATGTGTGGGGTTTTATATGTGATTTAAGCTTTAATAGTGTTTCTTTTACATATGTGGATGCCATTGTGTTTGGGGCATAAATGTTCAGAATTGAAACTTCATCTTGGTGGATCTTTCCTGGGATGAGAATGTAAAGCCCTTCATGATCTCTTCTGATTGATTTTAGTTTGAAGTCTATTTTGCTGGTATTAGGATGGCTACACCAGCTTGTTTCTTAAGATCATTTGATTGGGGGCTACAGAGATGGCTCAGAGGTTAAGAGCACTGGTTGTTCTTCCAGAGGTCCTGAGTTCAATTCCCAGCAACCACTCGGTGGCTCACAACCATCTATAATGAGATCTTGTACCCTCTTCTGGCCTGCAGGTAGAACACTCACTGTATACATAGTAAATAAATAAATCCATACATAGTAAATAAATAAATCTTTAAAAAAAAAAAAGATCAGTTGATTGGAAAATCTTTTCCCCAGCCTTTTATTATTAGGAGGTGTCTATCTTTGAATTTCGGTGTGTTTCTTGTATGCAGCAGAAAAATTGGTCCTGTTTTTGTATCCATTCTGTTAGTATGTGTCTTTTTATAGACAAATTAATGACCAGTGATTGTTCATTCCTGTTGTTATTTTTATTTTTTGGTGGTAGTGTGTGTGTACTTCTCTTCTTTGGGGTTCACTGCTG